>NC_085995.1:37271318-37538818 GCF_030014385.1 Trichomycterus rosablanca
ACCTGCCGTGACCCTAACCAGGATAAAGCGAATGATAAAATGTATTTGATCAGGCGCAGCTGTAAAAACACACGCTGGAACCAGTGCTGGGATCTCGAATATATCGTATCAAATCTCAGCTCTGCCTGCCGACTGGGCTGAGCAGCCACATGAACAACACATTAATCCAAATAAATAAATAAATACACCAACTGGCCCTCCTTGTGCCACCTTTACATTTTACTTAGCTTCAGATTAGTCTTGTTCAGCAGACATAGCCTCAGAGATGTGACTGACTCTGTGTGTGTTCCTTCAGAATCATCGAGATGAACAACAACAACCCGCCGCTCACCTTCAAACGCTTTCAGGCCATAATAAGCCGACTCGATCTGCCCAAGAAACCGCTGCCCACCATCACACAGGAGCAGATGAACAGCTGCAGGACCAAGATCTCAGATAATCATGATGAACACTACAGTGTGCCCACTCTGGAGGAACTGGGTGAGAACCTGTTTAATATATTACAACAGATTAGAAGATCTTAGCTTTAGCTGGCGTTTTATCTCAGAAGAAGTCTGGACAGGTACCAGCTGTACTCACTTTAGAGGAAGAACCTGGGAACTTAAAGTCAGTTTTGAGGAAGCTCCATTTGTACATTTACAGACACTATAAAAAAAAAAAAAGTGATCTTCTGAAACTTGACGTACTTTATCACTCTGCCTTTCGGTTTGCGATAAATGCTCCATATAAAACACATCACTGTACCCTTTATTCTACTGTGAACTGGCCATCTTTACACACTCGTCGTGCTATTCATTGGTTTATGCTCATATACAAAACCCTGCTTGGTTTGTCTCCTCCCTATTTGTGTCATTTATTGCAAACCTCATCTTCAGTTTATTATACTCGCGCTGCTCATCGTATTTCACTGAAGGTTCCTAAAATGAACACCATTTTTGGTCAGTCATCATTTCAAGTGGCTGCAGCCAAAGACTGGAACAAACTGCAAGAAACTCTAAGGCTGGATGCATTTATTTCTAAGACAACTTTTAAAAAACAAATTACAGATATCTTAAGAGATACATGCAGCTGTATGACAAATTGATTCTTCTTTTATACTGTTGCTGGGTGATTCGACTATGTGTTATTGTATTGTGATTATCGTTGTTTGTTTTCAATGTCTTATGTAAATTCGTTTGTATGATTGTTCCTCAAGAGGCTTTGCCTTTTGCCAGGCCGCCATTGTAAATAAGAAGCAGTTCTTAATGACTTGCCTTGTTAAATAAAGGTTAAATAAAAAATATAAAATATGGCTATATGTACTGTATGCACTATATAGCCAAAAGTTTGTGGACCTGACCATGAGCTTGTTTGACGTCCCAATCTAAAACTATAGGCATTATTATGGAGCTGACCCCCCAACACACACATACACAAACTTTTTAGCATTTACTTTTGCAGTGGTAGCTCAAAGTACTGGACCAGTAATCAGAAGGTTGGTGGTTCAAGTCCCACCACCACTGACATCTACATTTGCAGCATTTAGCAGACACTTGAATCCAAAGCGACTTATAACTATGACAGTTTTAGCAATTGAGGGTTAAGGGCTTTGCTCGGGGCCCAACAGTGGCAACCTTGTGGTGGCGGTGTTGTTTGAACCAGCAACTTTCTGATCACTAGTCCCAATGAGCTACTGCTGCCTTTTGCAGCTATAACAGTCTCAACTCTACTGCACTTAATAATCAGGACTGGCAAACACTTATACTATCTGGACAAAAGTATTGGGATGCCTACACATTACACAACAGGAGTTTTATTACATTTTAGTCTAAATTCATAGACATTAATATGGAGTTGTCCAGTTCTTGCATAGGAAGGCATCTACAAGATTTTGGAGTGTGTCTGTGATCATTTTGCCCATTCATCCAGAAGAGCGTTGTGAGGTCAGACACCGATGTTGGATGAGAGAGTCTGGCTCGCAGTCTCTGTTCTAATTCATACCATTGGTAATCGATGGAGTTGAGGTCAAGGCTTTGTGAGGACCAGTCAAGTTCTTCCACAGCTAACTCACCCAGGGACCTTGCTTTGTACACTGGGTCACAGTCATGCTGGAAGAGTAATGGACCCTCCCCAAACTCATTATTCATTTGGCTTGTACAACCTCAAATATTAGATACAATAATTATAGCAGCAGAAATGTTTAAATGTTGTGTTAAGATGTTTGGAAGCCATAGATTCTAATCTGTATGTTTAGAAAGCTGTCAGGTGTGTTAAAGGTCTTGTCATATACCTGATGTACCAAGTTATCATCATGAGAAATCTAATGTTCAGAAAGTTTCTGGTACTTTTGATAGTCTTTGCAAAACTGTATGTGGTGGTACAACATGATTTAAAACAGTTGATTGTGTGTGTTTGTGTGTTTGTTTGTTTTATATGATGTTTTGTCCGGTTCAGGGTTTAAGAATCATGCCGATGGGGTGCCAGTGTGGAAGGGGGGTGAATCAGAGGCTCTGGAGAGACTCGGTAAACACTTAGACAAAAAGGTGAGTCCAGTCTGAAAGCTTTTCAGGTTAGCTGTGTCCTGTCATCGTGATGCCACTCTGCTGCTAATTCATGTTTTTTACTATCTAGGCATGGGTGAGTAATTTCGAGCGACCTCGAATAAAGGCTCACTCGCTGCTTGCCAGTCCCACTGGTCTGGGTCCGTACCTCTGTTTCGGCTGCCTGTCATGCCGAGTGCTTTATTACCACTTACGAGAGCTCTACATGAAGGTCAGTGCAAAACTTTAATCTGTTTGTGTGCTTTATTTTACCTGAAGAAACATGTTAGATTAAAGCAAACGTTTTCAAGGGACATGGGGTTTTATACAGGTGCAATCGGAAATGCAATCAGTTTGATGTGCAGAACACAGTCGATCACGGTTACACTGTTACAGCAGTACTTGTTGCTGTAGCTCTTTTTATAGCCTTCCAGTCTCGTCATTAACTTCTCTGGGTCATCTTGTTCTTTAAAGTGCTCAATGGCACACTCAGTGTCTATAATATTATTTAATGTTTATTGTTGTTTAGGATTTTAAAATGTTTTACACTTTTGGTTACGTTCATGACAGGAATAGTTACTCATTACACAAGATTCATTAGTTCACACAAGGTTATATTGAACACAGTCATGGACAGTTTAGTGTCTTCAGTTCACCTCACTTGCATGTCTTTGGACTGTGGGAGGAAACCGGAGCACCCAGGGTAAACTCACGCAGACACGGGGAGAACTCTACACAGAAAAGACCCGGACCGCCCCACCTGGGGATCGAATTCAGGACCAGTGCTACTCACTTAGCCACCGTGCCGCCCCAATATTATTTAATACTCCTCAAGCTGTATTTTTCAAGAAAGTCGACACACCCCTGTTAAAAAGCCAGGTTTTTGTAATGTAAGATTAATGTAATGCAGATTTACAACCCCAAATCAGAAAAAGTTGGGACAGCGTGGAAAATGCAAATAACAAAAAACACAGAGTTTCTTACATTTACTTTGACTTTTATTTGATTGCAGACAGGATGAACCTGAGATATTTCATGTTTTATCTGCTCAACTTCATTTCATTTATTCATAAACATCCATTCCTGCATTTCAGGCAACACATTCCGAAAAAGTTGGGACAGTAAAGCTTTTACTACTTTGTAATGTTGTCAATCCTTTTTACCACACTTAAAAGACGTTAAGGCACCGAGGAGACCAAGTGATTTAGTGTTTCAGCTTTTATTTTTTCTCATTCTTTCTGCAAACACATCTTAACATGTGCAACAGTACGGGGTCGTCGTTGTCTCATTTTTCAGTTCAAAATTCTCCACAAATTCTCTATCGGGGACAGGTCAGGACTGCAGGCAGGCCAGTCCAGTACCCGTACCCTCTTCTTCCACAGCCATGCCTTTGTAATGTGTGCAGCATGTTAAAGGCAGCACTTGTTGTTCTAAGATCTCAATGTACTCTTCTGCATTAATGCTGCCATCACAGAAAAGTGTTAATGACCTTTGCCAAGGGCACTGACACGCCTCCATACCATGACAGACCCTGGCTTTTGAACTTGTTGCTGTAGTAGTCTGGATGGTCATTTTTGTCCTTGGTCTGGAGCACACGGCATCTATTTTTTCCAAACAAGACCTGGAATGCTGATTCATCTGACCACAGTACGTGTTCCAGTGTGTGGTGGTCCATCCTAGATGCCTCTGGGCCCAGAGAAGTCGATACCGCTTCTGGACATGGTTAACATAAAACTTTACTGTGCAAAAAAGAAGCCTTAAGTATCATTTGTGCAGTAACTCTGTACTGTAAAGCCAGACAAAGGTTTGCCAAAGTAATCCCTCACCCATGTGGTTATATCAGCTATTGTTGAGTGGAGGTTCTTGATGCAGTGACGTCTGAGGGATCGAAGATCACGGGTGTTCAGCTTAATCTTGCTCCTTTGACCTTTACTCACTGAAATTCCTCTGGATTCCTTGAATTGTTAAATGATTTTATGTACTGTAGAGGGATAATATGCAAATCCCTTCCAATCTTTCTTTGAGGTTCATTGTTTTTAAACATTTCAATCATTTTCTCACACATTTGTTGATAAACTGGAGATCATCTGATCATCTTTACTCATCAGAGACTCAGACTTTCCAGGATGCTGCTTTTGTACCAAACCATGATTACAATCACCTGTTGACATCACCTGTTTGGAATCACATCATTAAATAGTTTTTTCACCTCATTACTAGCCCTAAATTGCCCCCGTCCCGTTTTTTTTGGAATGTGTTGCAGGCCTGAAATGCAGGAATGGATGTTTATTAATAAATGAAATGAAGTTGAGCAGATAAACATTAAATATCTCAGATTCATCCTGTCTGACATCAAATAAAAGTCAAAGTAAATATAAGACACTCAGCACTTTTATTTTATTTGCACTTTTCATACTGTCCCAACTTTTTCTGATTTGGGGTTGTATTTCCACATTTAGAGGTCATCGTGGAAGGTAACAAGGTGTTATCATTACGATCATTATAATGATGACTTGCCCTTTTTCTTCAGCTGCGGCGGCGCTCCAGTCCTCCTCTCTCGTTGTTCAGACAGCTGCTGTGGCGCGAGTTCTTCTACACGGCGGCCACGAACAACCCCAGCTTCGACCGTATGGAGGGGAACCCTATCTGCGTCCAGATCCCCTGGGACCAGAACCCAGTGGCTCTGGCAAAGTGGGCCGAGGGCAAGACGGGTTTCCCTTGGATCGACGCCATCATGTGCCAGCTGAGACAGGAGGGCTGGATTCACCACCTGGCTCGCCATGCTGTCGGCTGCTTTCTCACCCGTGGAGACCTGTGGATCAGCTGGGAGAGCGGCATGAGGGTAATCACTCACAAAAGCAACAGAGCAACAGAATATTTACTGAACGTATCTGGTACATACGTTTATGGGTTATTTTATAAGCTACGTCTACCATACAGATGCACTTTGTGAGGATACAATCACTGACTGTAGCCTATCTGTGTTTGTGGTCACCCCCGCACCCCAATTTGTTAATCTGACCTGGATGAAACCATGGTAATAACATGTTGTGTGTACGTGTGTGTTGTTCCTGTATATTTAGCAGGTGCGGCAGTGTTGTTGGGATTTTTGAACACCTCAGTGTCAATGCTGTGATCACAAGATTAAACCTATAACACCAAGCGTTAATGGCATTTATTTATTTATAAGTTTTAAATGACTTGAGTACAAAAGTAAAGAAAATTCAGTGTGTAAGGGGTTTAAAATTGTGTTCTGTGTGTTTTTGTTTGTAAAAAAAAAACATGCTGCGAACAATAAATTTTAAAAAATGAATTACATAAAAACCAGACGTGTCAAATATGATACAAAACAAAACTCAGTAAAATCTTAGTGTGATTACAGTGCTGAGAATAATCCACCATCCACACATCATCTGCTCAGGGTCCTATAGGGGCCTTTTTTAGTATATCAATGAGGTACAGGGGTTGACAAAGTGTCAGACCATCAAATGGGCTCCATTCAGTAATTGTATACCCATACCCTACCAAAGTTTAAATTTTTTGATAGGTGTAACATATAAAAGAATAGTGGTAGCCTAGTGGTTGAGGTAATGTACAAGGTTCAAGCCCCACAACCGACAAATTGCCACTGTTGGGCCCCTGAGCAAGGTCCTTAACCCTTAACCTTGTTTGTATTGTATTCAGCCACAGTTGTAAGTCACTTTGGATAAAGGCGTCTGCTAAATGCCATGTATGGAAATGTAAAATAATCAGTAACTGTATGTACCAGATACACTACATGGACTAAAGTATTGGGACACGCCTTCTAATTTTAAATTCATGTGTTTACATTTTACATTTACATTTTACATTTTCGGCATTTAGCAGACGCCTTTATCCAAAGCGACTTACGTTACAGTACACAGTTTGAGCAATTGAGGGTTAAGGGCCTTGCTCAAGGGCCCAACAGCAGCAACCTGGCAGTGGTGAGGCTTGAACCAGCGACCCTCTGATCACTGGACCAGTACCTTAACCACTAGGCTACAGCTGGCCCAGTGAGGTGTGTTCAGGCACAGCAGTTACTAACACGTGTAATAAATTAATAAATGTGTAAAAAAAAAAAAAAAAAAAAACTATATGCTTTCAACTGGGTGGCACAGTGACTCGGTGAGTAGCACTGAGGCCTTACAGCAAGAAGGTCCTGGGTTTGAACCCCAGGTGGAGCGGTCTGGGTCCTTTCTGTGGGGAGTTTGATTATGTGCATGTTCTCCCCGTGTCTGTGTGGGTTTCCTCCAGGAGCTCCTGTTTCCTCCCACAGTCCAAAGACATGCAGTCAGGTTAACTGGAGATACAAAATTGTCCATGACTGTGTTTGATATTAAAACTTGAACTGATGAATCTTGTGTAACCAGTAACTATCTGTCCTGTCATGAATGTAACCAAAGTGTGTAAGACTTTGAAATCTTCATAAAATTAAATAAATATGCTTCCATCTTTTAAAGCAATAGTTTAGTGAAGTGTGTTTTCTTTATTACAGGTGTTTGAGGAGCTGTTACTGGATGCAGACTGGAGTGTGAATGCCGGGAGCTGGATGTGGCTCTCCCGCAGTGCTTTCTTCCAGCAGTTTTTTCACTGTTATTGCCCCGTGGGTTTTGGCCGCCGCATCGACCCCACCGGAGAGTTCATACGGTAACAGCATACCCAGCCTTATACCCATTTATACAGGAACAAAAACAAGATAGAGTGTGTCATCTCGAGCGCGTTAGAGCTGTGGTTCAGTCTCAGACACAAGCTGAACACGAAGACTAGTGCTGTAGCCACAATATTGTTAAAATAAATCTATATAATATACACCGATCAGCCATAACATTAAAACCACCTTCTTGTTTCTACACACACTGTCCATTTTATCAGCTCCACTTACTATATAGAAGCACTTTGTAGTTCTACAATTACTGACTGTAGTCCATCTGTTTCTCTACATGCTTTGTTACCCTCTATCATGCTGTTCTTCAATGGTCAGGACCCCCACAGGACCACCACAGAGCAGGTATTATTTAGGTGGTGGATCATTCTCAGCACTGCAGTGACACTGACATGGTGGTGGTGTGTTAGTGTGTGTTGTGCTGGTATGAGTGGATCAGACACAGCAGCGCTGCTGGAGTTTTTAAACACCTCACTGTCACAGCTGGACTGAGAATAGTCCACCAACCAAAAATATCCAGCCAACAGCGCCCCGTGGGCAGCGTCCTGTGACCACTGATTAAGGTCTAGAAGATGACCAACTCAAACAGCAGCAATAGATGAGCGATCGTCTCTGACTTTACATCTACAAGGTGGGCCAACTAGGTAGGAGTGTCTAATAGAGTGGACAGTGAGTGGACACGGTATTTAAAAACTCCAGCAGCGCTGCTGTGTCTGATCCACTCATACCAGCACAACACACACTAACACACCACCACCATGTCAGTGTCACTGCAGTGCCGAGAATGATCCGCCACCTAAGTTATACCTGCTCTGTGGTGGTCCTGTGGGGGTCCTGACCATTGAAGAACAGGGTGAAAGGGGGCTAACAAAGCATGTAGAGAAACAGATGGACTACAGTCAGTAATTGTAGAATTACAAAGTGCTTCTATATGGTAAGTGGAGCTGATAACATGGACAGTAAGTGTAGAAACAAGGAGGTGGTTTTAATGTTTTGGCTGATCGGTGTAATTAGCTTCTTCAGGTAAAGGTGTAGTTTCACCACAGGTGGCATGTTGCTATGTAACAGTATTTTCAGTAGAATTCGATAAAATTAAATTAAAGCATGTTTTGCTGTTTTTAAAGATGCAGTTTCCAAAGTGCAGCATAACTGTTGTGTTATATGTTGTGTAAATATAGAGCAAATTGAAACCATTCATAATTAATCTCTAGAATTAAATACTCTTCGTTTTATATATGTAGAAGAATGAGACCAAGATGAATCATTTCAGATTTATTTCCATCTTTGTGACCTATGATCTGTACAATTCAATTGAAAAACAAACTGAAAGCTTTTAGACCGAAAATAAAAATCAAAAGCTGGTATAATAAGGTTACACCCTTACACTAATGCTTTATTAAGGGACCTGTTTTTCTTGCCACCCTACCCCACGGCACAGACTTATGAAGAATGCAGGAGATTGTTGTCACGTGTAGTATACAAGCAGTACTTACCAAAAATTCATGCAGCTCCTTTAATGTTGCTTTAGGCCTCTTGGCAGCATCCCGGACCAGTTTCTTCTTGTATTTTCATCAGTTTTAGAGGGACGTTTAGTTAATGTTAATGTCACAGTTGTACCATATTTTATTCACTGTGTTCCTTGGTATACGTAACACCTTGGGGTTTTTTGTACCCCTGTCCTGACTTATAGCTCTCAACAGTGAGATTTGCTGTATCATCACAGTCACGTCCCCAATTATAAAAGGGTGTGCACACTTATGTAATACAATATTTTAGTGTTTTTAGCACTATCACCTCACAGCAAGAAGGGCCTGGGTTCGATTCCCAGGTGGAGCAGTCCGGGTCCTTTCTAAGTGGCGCTTGCATGTTCTCTACGCTCCGGTTTTCCAATCCTAATAAATAAATTTTTCTTTAAATGGTTGAATTAAAAGTCAAATAGAATCTGAAATCGTAACATCACAAAAACCTTGCATTGTAACAGAATGTTCTGGAGGCTTCAAGTTTCTAAAGGTTTATTTTATTTATTATTAAGATTTTACCATCATGTTTTACACTTTGGTTACATTCCTGACAGGAACGGTAGTTACTCATTACACAAGATTCATCAGTTTACAAGTTCAATGTCAAACACAGTCATGGACAATATTGTATCTCCACTTCACCTCACTTGCACGTCTTTGGATTGTGGGAGGAAACCCACACAGACACAGGGAGAACATGCAAACTCCACACAGAAAGGACCCAGACTGCCCCACCTGGGGATCAAACCCAGGACCTTCTTGCTGTGAGGCGACTGCTACCCATCGAGCCACCGTGCCACCCCTGTTTCTAAAGGAAAATGAAAAAGAGCTTAAAACAGCTTTGCTGGTCCTGACTAGATTCAATAGAATAAAATAAAATATATAGAAATATACATAAACTACATGGACAAAAGTATTGGGACACCCCTTCTAATTTTTAAATTCAACAAATGTAACAAAACAGTGATATAAAGAATATGATAAAGGAAGGACAGTTGTAACTCGGTGGTTAAGGTACTGGACTAGCAATCAGAAGGTTACTGGCTTAAGTCCAACCACTGCTAAAGTAGCCACTGTTGGGCCCCTAGACTTTTTATATGCACTGTATAATGTGTTGTGTAGTATATAGTGTGGTGTGAAGTGTTTTGTATATGAAATGAAACTCTGGTTGATGTTTCTGGTGGAATGTAGTGCAGGTTTGTTCAGTAGTGCAGTCTTATGCAAGTCATCATGTAAACACTTTTTTCACTGTCTGCTGCTCTGTGTGCTTAATCTGTTAGGAATGGAAGTGCACTCTCTATATCTGCAGAGAAATTTAACCTGCACACTTCCTGGAAACCACAGACTGTACATCTCCAGTTATATATTAAACCACATGCTCACAGTGTAGCTGTGGAAACATTCCAGATGCACTCAGGTTTTATAGCCTGCAGTTCATTTACTAGCCAGACCGCTTCCTAGTAATTCTGGTTTACAGCACGGTTGAAGTGCAGACAGACGGAGTAAAAAAGGATGTTATTTAAAACGGGAGCTCAGGTGGCACAGCTGCCTTTTACACTAGCCTACCACTGCTGAAATTCAGGTTTGTATCTCGGTGGCGCTGTCAGCCAGCCAGGCATCTGCACAGACATTATTGGCTTTGTTTTTTGGGATGGGGGAATGGGGTGGAGGATGCCCAAAACCCTGCAATAAATTGGTGAGTCTTTTTGCCTTGGAGCCAGTGTTTCCTGGTGGACCTGCCACAACCTAGACCAGAATAAAGTGGTTGATAAAATTCAGGGAGGATGGAGGTCCCTGTTGAGTCTGGTTCTTCCCAAGGGTTCTTCCTTATAATGTTCTATAAGTTCTGACAGAATGAGACTAATATGAAATTGCTTTTGGGCGGAACAGTAGCCTCACAGCAGGAAGGACTTGGGTTCAAATCCTCTTCCTGGTGGTCAGGGTCCTTTCTGTGTAAAGTTTGCATGTTCTCCCTGTGTCTATGTGGGTTTCCTCTGGGTGCTCAGGTTTCCTCTCACAAATCTAAAGTCAGTCAGGTTAATTAGAGCTACTAAAATTGCCCTAAATGTGAGTGTGTTTGTGTGAGTGTGTGTGTGTGTCTGCCCTCTAATAGACTGGCAACTTTTCCAGGGTGTTTACTGTGTTTTACCCATGGAATCAGTTCCACCACCTCCCACCACAACCCTGACCAGGTTAAAGCGGTGATAAATCAGACAGTAATGACATAAATGAAACAAAATTGCTTCATCTTGTTTCTATAACTTTAGGTAAGAAATAAAAGCATTAAGGTGATAGAAATGTACTTGGGTAATAATAGATCCTGGCACTGTAGTTGCACTGCTGCTGAACATGAATGTTATATAAGTAGGTGAAGAATGAGGGGCACAACTACAGGGCACAGAAAAATGTTTATTAGGAGCTTCCTAGAAATTCAGCTTTACAGCAGGGTCAAACTCCTAACAGCCATGAAACTGACAAGGCAAATGTGAACTATAAGTTAACATAAAGTGATAATGATAAACTTTTCTGTCATGAATGTAGCCTACGAGCAAACATGGCGTTAAACTTGTAAATAAGTAATTAAATAAATACATCAGTGCCAAACTGCAGACAGACGGGGTTAAAATGTTTAATTAGGCTCAGGTGGCGCATTGGTAAAGTACGCTAGCTCACCAGAGTTGGGGTTTCGAATACATCGTATCGAAGCTCAACTCAGCTCTGCCTCTCCGACTGGGCTGGGCGGCAGTATAAACAATGATTGGCTGTTGTTCAGGGTTGTTAGTCGGATCATAGGTCCTCATAACTGATGGCGCCTGCACAGGGCTGAGGAATAATGCTGATGGGGTTGTGGCCCTCCGTACACAGTGCCTGTCAAGTATATGAACTCGACTCGTGCTGGTGAAAAATGCAGTCTGTACTGACTGTACGTACTGGAGGGGGCGCATGTCAGTTGAGAGGCGTCCTCAGTCAGCGGTGAAGGGTCGAATCAGTATAGAGGAGGCAATCAGGGTAATTGGACACGGCTATACTGGGGGATAAAAATTGGGGGGAAAAGAGGGGGGAAAAGAGGGGGGAAAAGAGGGGGAAAAAATATAAATAAAAAATGTTCAATTAGTGTTCAAAACACCAGAATTCTGATATAGTTTAAGTCTTAGTCTTTTTTAACTACATGTTAGTTCAAGTGTATTTACATTTACAATTTACATTTACATTTTTGGCATTTAGCAGACGCTTTTATCCAAAGTGACTTGACAGTACTCTGACAATATACTGTCTGAACAATTGAGGGTTAAGGGCCTTGCTCAAGGGCCCAGCAGTGACAACCTGGCAATAGTGGGGCTTGAACCAGCCACTTTTCGATTACTAGTCCAGTACCTTAACCACTACGCTACACCTGCCCTTTTTCAGTCTTCAGTATTTCAGTCTTTTGGCCACTGTTAAGTTCTCAGTCCAGCAGCAGTTTTAACCCTTTAACATAAATAGTTTGATTGATTGATTGATTGATTGAGTACTTTATTAATCCCCGAAGGGAAATTGTGGTGTCGCAGCAGCAATAACAATTATGACAAAAAACATCACAGTGACATTACAATGAGGTAAATAAAGAATCAAAAAATTAGTACAAATGTAAATACAAGTAAGATATAAAATCTAAAAATATAGATATAAAATCTAAAAATATACATATATGAAGAAAATAAAATATAATAATATAAAAAATTATAATATAATATAAAAACATCTAACAGGACAAGAACAAAAGAAACTAAGGGGGGGGGGGGCTGAAGGTGCAGTTACAGACGTTGTGCAATTTGAAATTTTTAAATAAAAACAGTACCCTATGCAAATTGTAAGTTTGTTTGTCTTTCGTGGGTGTTATCGGTTCTGAGTCCTTCTCTTGCTCCAGTGAGAGTTATTATAGGTTGCCACTGCTGTGGGCAGAAATGACTTCCTATAGTGCTCTTTGTTGCAGCGAAGTTGGCGGAACCTTCCACTAAAGGCACTTTGCTGTTTAATCAGCAGGTCGTGTAACGGGTGTGTGGTATTGTCCATTACGTTGAGCAGCTTGTGCAAAATTCTCTGCTCAATAACCAGCTCTAGGGGCTCCAGAGCGAAACCCAGCACAGAACCAGCCATCCTGATAAGCTTGTTAAGCTTTTTGGAGTCTTTGGCTCTAATGCTGCTCCCCCAGCAGATGGCTGCATAGAAAATTGCACTTTCGACTACAGACTGGTAAAAAATGTGTAGCATCTTGCTGCATACATTGAAGGACCTGAGCCTCCTTAAGAAATAAAGTCTTTTTTGTAGACAGCCTCGGTGTTGCACTTCCAGTCCAGTCTGTTGTCAAGATGGACACCAAGGTATTTGTAACTTTCCACCACCTCCACATCCTCCCCCAGGATACAGAGGGGTTTCAAAGCAGCCCTGGTCTTCCTGAAGTCTAGGACCATCTCTTTTGTCTTGGTCACATTTAAAAGAAGGAAGCGGTCAACCAGATCCCTGTACTCACTCTCATCTCCACCCCTGATACACCCCACCACTGCTGAGTCATCTGAGAACTTTTGTAGATGACAGGACTCAGAGTTGTACTGGAAATCTGAGGTATACAGGGTAAAGAGAAAAGGTGAGAGAACAGTCCCCTGCGGTGCTCCTATGCTGCTAACCACCTGATCAGAAACACCTCCTTTCAGTCACACAAACTGCGGTCTGTCTGTCAGGTAGTCAGTAATCCAAGAGGAAGTGAAGGTGTCCACTTGCATTAATTGAAGCTTCTCTTTAAGCATCAAAGGCTGGATGGTGTTAAAAGCACTGGAGAAATCAAAGAATATAATCCTCACAGAGCTGCCAGCTAGATCCAAATGCGAGTGTGCTCGTTGTAGCAAGTAGATGATGGCGTCCTCAACACCAACCTCATGGCGGTAGGCGAACTGCAGTGGGTCCAGGGAGGTGGTCACCTGGGGTCTGAGATGGGCCAGAACAAGTCTCTCCATTGCCTTCATAATGTGTGATGTTAAGGCAATCGGTCTGTAGTCGTTGAGGGCAGAAGGAGAAGACTTCTTTGGTACTGGAACGAGGCACGATGTCTTCCACAGCACTGGAACCTTCATGAGACGCAGGCTCAGATTAAAGATTAAATATTTAATATTATAAATTTAATAGTTTAATATTTTGCTCCTGTATTTAGGGGTCGCCACAGTAGATCTGGCATGCATACATTGAAAACCAAAGGATATTAGCCAATTATGTCTGTGCAGATGCCCTAGATTTGGACCCTGGATCTCAGCAGTAGTGGGCTAGCATGCATACCACAAATTTAAATTGCAGCACATGTAGCATCTGTGCTCATTTATTACACAGTGAAACAGGGTGACTCAGTGGCTCAGTGGGTAGCTCTGTCTCCCTCACAGAGAGAAGGTCCTGGGTTCGATTCCCAGATGAAGCGGTCCGGGTCTTTTCTTTGTGAAGTTTGCATGTTCTCCCCGTGTATGGGTGGTTTTCCTCCTTTCCTTCTTTCCTACTTCTGAGTGAACTTCTCTGTGTCTGTCTGTATGAAGCTTTAACTTGACATGTTTAATAGTACATGGAGCAGTGGTCTCTAAATTAAAGTTGCTAAATTTAAGGCAAGAGCTTTTTTCTAGCATGGCAGCCTCCATGTCTCTTTCCATGTAAAACTTGCTTGTCTGTGAGCACTACCGCTCACGTCCAAGCAGCTTCTAGGTCACAGAAGAGCTGCTTTGGTGTTTCTTGGAGTAAATCTGACCACCAAATGATTTTTTTTGCATCAGGTGACCGTACCAGTAGTCCCACCATGCACTTTCATATACAGCTGTTTTTTTTCTGTCGTTTAGAAAATATATTCCAAAGCTGAAGGACTTTCCGAGCTGCTACATCCACGAGCCATGGAAAGCACCAGAACCGATTCAGAAGGCCGCAAACTGCATCGTGGGAGTGGATTATCCCAAACCCATGGTCAACCACGCCGAGAGCAGCCGGCTTAACATCGAGAGGATGAAGCAGGTTTACCAGCAGCTCTCACACTACAGAGGACTTAGTGAGTCACCACACACACACACACACACACACACACACACAGTAGTGTTACATCAGCGAGAGTTTTTTTTTGTTGTTGCTTTCTTTGCTTTTTGTGCCAATTTCAAAAAGGGCACATGCATTTGTAGGATCGAGGACTATTACAGCACAGTAGTGCCCACTCATCTAATGTCCTACACACACACAGACTTGTTGACTTTCATGTGTAATTGATTTTTGGAGGCTGTCTTGACCTCCTTAACCGGGCCGAGTGTGTTACACAAGGGATTTTATGTAACATTAGTTCAACAACAAAGATGCGTAACACCACCACACTATCTGCCATCACCCTAACCCAGGGGTGTCCAAAGTTTTTCTTTTTATCAAGGAGGACCAGATTTGATCATGTGAAAGTGCTCGGGGGGCAACAGTTTTATTAAACAATAAAAGATGCATGTAATATAAATATACTGTTATTTAAAAGTGTCATGTTCACACAGCAAACAACAACAAATTCAAAACAGCCTGAAACTCTGGCTGCGTCCGAAATTGTATACTTAAACAGTACATACTAAAATCGCAGCAATAAGCTCTTTCAGTACTCAACCTCGGACGTATTACATCCGCCATCTCACCAACGTCACTTGATGCATGACGTCACATCGCCTCAGTTAAAGCCCCACTCACCAAAATTGTATTTATTTTTGTTAGAGTTAAATTAAATAGTTAAACACAGCAATAACAATAAACCTTTTGAATGTTTTTGCAGCTCCAGTTGAATTATGGGAGAGATTATTGGACCGAAATGTGCCAATGTGTGTTTGCATACATAAAAATGGCTGCCCATGCAGTAGGTCATACGGGCTCTTGCGTACTGCTTTCGCGTACTGTTCAGTATGGGAGTATGCGATTTCGGACGCAGCTTCTGTGAAATTAATTGAAAATAATTGAGAAACCAGTAACTTGTTGACACGAATGTGAGGGGTGATACTGAGATCTGAATTTTAGTACACTGAGCAGGATTGGTTGGAGAGCAGTGGTTGACACATATAAAATGTCACAGTGGTGGGAGTCATTTAGACTTAGTTTATAACAAAAAATGCACCAGAGAGATGCATGTGTGGGCTGTGTCGTTCACTGTCACACTATAGCTCAGTCGGCTTCAGCTGCAGGTGAGGTGGAGCATCATCAGGGTCCACACTAAAGGGAGAGAGTGTAGCAACATGTCCTTTTCAATTGTGACAAAATCCTAAAAGCCTTCACATTTTTGACATTTAGCAGTCGCTTCTAAATCAGAAAAAGGCATACCCGAAACTGTTGTCAGGATGTTGGAAGCAACAGAATTACAAAATGATCAGGGAGAAATGCTATAGACGTTTGGAAATGCTGTTATTGTCTGTCTGTCTTTAATAGGCCTGCTAGCGTCTGTGCCCACCATTCAGGAGGAGGTTGAGCCCTCACTGTCGGACGACTCTCAGGCCAGCAGCAGTGGTACAACACACACATATATATACATACAGTGCTCAGCATAAATGAGTACACCCCCTTTAAAAAGTAATCAATATCTCACTGAACACAGGAACAATTTTAAAAATTTTGACAAGACTGAGTTTCATAGAACATTTGTTTAACCCATAACATGAAATTAAGGTTCATAATATAACTTAGATTACAAAATATTCAGTTTTAATCAAATTAGTTGATGCAAAAATGTATACACCCCACATCAAAAAGTAGTACATCTGGTATTTTGTATGACCTCCATGATTTTTAGGGACAGCATGGAAAGTCTTCTAGGCATGGAATGAACAAGTTGGCAACATCTATCTTTTTCCATTCTTCAAGTACGACCTCTTTTAGAGCCTGGATGCTGGATGGAGAGTGATGCTCAACTTGTCTCTTCAGAATTCCCCATAGGTGTTCGACTGGGTTCAGATCAGGAGACATACTTGGCCACTGAATCACTTTCACCCTGTTCTTCTTCAGAAATGCAACAGTGGCCTTACATATGTGTTTTGGATCATTGTCATGTTGGAAAAGTGCACAACAACCAAGGGCACGAAGTGATGGTGGCATCTTCTCTTTCAATACAGAGCAGTACATCTGTGAATTCATGATGCCATCGATGAAATGCAGCTCCCCATCACCTGCATCCCCACATAAGGACACTGCCACCACCACGTTTCACTGTAGGCACCATGCACTTTCCTTTGTACTCCTCACCTTTGCAATGCCTTACAGTTTGGAAGCCATCAGTTCCAAAAACATTTATTTTGGTCTCATCACTCCAGAGTATGGAGTCACAGTAGTCTTCATCTTTTTCGGCATGGGCCCAGGCAAATTCTAGGCTGGCTTTTTTGTGCATAGGCTTCAGGAGAGGCTTCCTTCATGGACGATACCCATGCATGCCATTCTTCTGCAGTGTACGCCGTATTGTGTCACAGGAAACAGTCACCCCAGTTTGGCTTTCTACCTCTTTAGCTAACTGCAGTGAACTTGCATGGTGATTTTCTTCAACTTTTCTCATCACAAGACGCTCCTGTTTGGGTGTTACCTTCCTTGGACGGCCTGGACGTCTCTGTGAGATGGTTGCAGTTCCATTGCTACAGTATTCTGACTAATAAGTAAAGCTTTGCCGATCTTCTTGTAGCCTTCACCTTTTTTGTGTAAAGAAATTATTTTCTTTCTCAGGTCTTGTGACATTTCTCTTCCATGTGGTGCCACTGCTGACAGCATGAAATGGGACGGGGTTTTCTTTGTTTTACTTACCTGTGGTTGAATTCTTATTAATTAGAATTTTGTAGTCTAAACTTTAGCTTTGCTCCTAAGACTTTCATTGAGGTGTACTCATTTTGACAAATTTGTTGGGGTGTACTCATTTTTGCTGAGCACTGCACTGTATACATATATATATACTGTATATACACACTCAACTCAAACTCAAAAGAAGCTTTATTGGCATGACACAATAGGACATTCGTATTGCCAAAGCTCAGTTACAGAGAAATAAAAAAATAACAATAAGAACAAATATATACAAAACAGTTACAATAGGTGCAAAAATATAAAATAGAATAAAATATTAATATAAACAGTGCAAATAATAACAATTAAAAAGGTGACATTTACAATATTGAGGTAGTAAAAAAACGTTTGTTGTGTGTGCGTGTGTGTGTATGAGACATGGTCACCCACTGTCCCTCGCCTGGTGGCAGGTGTGTGTATAGAGTGCTGCTAGTGTGCAGCTCTCTCTGTTCTCCCCCAGTAGGTAGGGCAGTTTGTCGGGGTCTGGGAGGGAGGTAAAGTCGGGTATGACTGTTAAATTTTGGGAAGAATTGGGAGCGGATGTGGTGGTACTTGGTACACTGGGTGAGGAAGTGCAGCTCCGTGTCTACTGTACTGAGAGTGCAGTGCTGGCACAACCTCTCCTCCCGGGGCAGCCAGGACCGGGTGTGTTGCCCCGTCTCCACGGCCAGGTCGTGTGCGCTCAGTCTGTACCTCGTCAAAACTTTATTTTTTTTTTTAGTTACACACACACACACACACACACACACCCGCACACACACACACACAATGGATTATCCAGTGCTGTGATTAAGCATTTACATGTTTTAGATGTTCAGACTAATTTTAATATAAGATAAAAACAACATGGGTAAACACAAAATGCAGCTTTTACTGTACCTCTGTTATCAATTGAGAGGGACTCTCCCTGAGGAGATGATGTTTGGGTGGTGTCCCAGCAGCACTGCAATGACTGGTATGAGTGTATCAAGTGCAGCAGGGTTGTTGGGATTTATAAACACTGTATTATTGTTGTGTCTGCAGCAGGGGTCACAAGACTGAAAGGGAATTAATAGGGACATAATATGGAGAACCCTTAACTCTTGTCTGCAATCTAATTCTTTTTATATGTACTGTGGACAAACATTAAATGTGTATGAGCATTAACAACACAACATGCTCTCCAGGGGTCGTCTCCACTTCCTGCCAACCCCAGCTTGAGCCTGCATCTCAGCCTGCACATCAGGCCACCCAGTCGAATCCTGATCCAGAGCTCAGCCCTGATTCAGAACCTTCATCTTCAGCTACCGCTGCAGTGAGGAAGCGTGCTCACTGCTCTGAAGTGCAGAACTCTCAAAATCCTAAAGTCCAGCACACCAGTCAGACCAGAACAGATCACCAGCACACAGAGGACAAGATGTAAACTCTCCGGTGAGTTCAGTCATCCTAACAGAACAATGTTTCATGTGAAGTATCAGGTGTAGTACAGGGTGTAGTATAAAGTTTAGTGTATTAAAGGATGTAGTTTTGGGTGCAGAATAAGCTGGAGAAGTGCTGGGTGTATTGTATGTATACATACACCGATCAGCCATAACATTTAAAACCACCTCCTTGTTTCTACACTCACTGTCCATTTTATCAGCTCCACTTACCATATAGAAGCACTTTGTAGTTCTACAATTACTGACTGTAGTCCATCTGTTTCTCTGCATGCTTTGTTAGCCCCCTTTCATGCTGTTCTTCAATGGTCAGGACCACCACAGAGCAGGTATTATTTAGGTGGTGGATCATTCTCAGCACTGCAGTGACACTGACATGGTGGTGGTGTGTTAGTGTGTGTTGTGCTGGTATGAGTGGATCAGACACAGCAGCGCTGCTGGAGTTTTTAAACACCGTGTCCACTCACTGTCCACTCTATTAGACACTCCTACCTAATTGGTCCACCTTGTATATGTAAAATCAGAGTTTGAGTTGGTCATCTTCTCCTTCATCAGTGCTTCTATATGGTAAGTGGAGCTGATAAAATGGACAGTGAGTGTAGAAACAATGAGGTGGTTTTAATGTTATGGCTGATCAATGTATTAATAACACACACACACACACACACAAGTGGTCATTAAAAGAGGACGATGGGTCACTTACTACCATGATGTAATTTGAAAATTATAGTGTTTGACTATTTACAGCTTTTATGTAGCTGACCCCAGTGCTGATAGTGTGATATGGGAAAAGAAACATTAAGAAAGAGGCATGTAAGAAACTTTAAGGATGTATGAAGTGTCTAATACTCTTACCATAGTAAAGCTGTTTAAATAAAGGGATTACTGACCTGTATTTTATTGATGTTGTTATTGTGTGCTATAGATGAACTGCCAACCAGGACAGAAAGAAACAGAGAGGAGGCTTTGTCAGAAAAAACAGTAAAGGAGATGAATTAACTTCATGACAACTTGGACGAGATGAAAAACATGAAGAAATGACAATCAGACTGTAGTATGTTTGAAACATTAGACAGATACAGCTCATCCTGCTCTCGGCCTGCTTCTCTTTATTAACCAGATTAAATACAATCCTTTATTTCTAGCACTTGGCAAGGCTGATAGACAGTTATGACAATTATCAACCCTTCCTGCCGTGAAGCACGACGTAAAACAATCAAATAAATAAATAATCAATCAGACATTCACACTGCATTTTTATTTTACAATGTATTAAAAAGCCGACAGATTGGCAAGGAATTCTTCAGACTCACAACAGACCGAACACAAGCTCTAATTAGCAGACGCAAAACCCCTGATCACATGGTACGGCAAAAATAAATGTCAAACCGAATGGGAATCACATGGCAGTAATAAACTACATGAAATATGCTTCGTCATAAACACCTATACCATGATCAGACCACAAAACCAAGCAGATTAAACCATCGTATCCAGATACTCATACTAATACCTACTTCACACTACACCCTAGGTCACCTCTAGATGTGGCAGCTCGGAGGCAACTCGGCGTTTGCTCGGGGATCGAAACTCCTCTCTCGATCGCTATGTGTGAACTGTTCAAAGACTCTATCCAAGCAGCGAGTTTGGTGATTCAAGAAAAATATTCAGCATGTTAAATATCTGGACCTGTCGCCCACTCAAAACTACAGCCAATGAGAACGCAGGATACGGGGGTGAAGGGAAACCCAGGGAGGAGTGTAAAAACGTGGGACAGGTGGGCATAATATAGTTTCTATCAGAATACATCATCACACACACAAGCTTTACAGTATTTGTGATCTTATCGTCCACCCACGCTGCATAGCAAAAAATATTTATTAACCTCAAACTTACTACAGTGCAGACATATTAACGGACTGCTCAACACTAAACACAGAAAGACAGAAATTCTTTAATGAAAACAATGTACAAAACCTACTTAAGACAGCACCAGGGAAAATACAAAATTTTTTGTCACACTTAAATCTAAAACATCGTTTATAACTTGATTAAAATGACATACACTTAAGATACAACCTACGTTCTGCCGTATAAATAGCCTAAATGTGCTGATATGGCGTTAAACATAAACGAACAAACAAACACTACAGTACAGACAATCTCTGCTGGTCGCGTCGCTCAGTCCACTCAGATTCATTTATTTTTCCTTTTTGATTTTACGCTGCACATCGGCGCACAAACAACTTTGATCGCTCACTTATTGTTAATGTGCATTTTTGGACCTGGTGTCATTAAACCCCTTGTCACTTCTTATGTGTGTTTTCATGACAAAACGTAGTTTGGGAGACCAGATAGACTCATCTTCCCAGATTCCTCCTAGTGATGGATGTTGTAGTGTGTGACCCCCTATCACCGATCAGTCGTGTAGTGTGAAATACACAACGACTTTAAAGGCCCCCGATTGCCAGAGATCCAGTTATGTAGTGTGAACTGTACAGCCATCTGATCAACTTGGAAAGTCATGTAGTGCGAACTGAGCTGCCACTCTGCTCTGACCATCAAACACGAACTAACCGAATGCCTTAAATATACTCAAACCTGCTATCACGTCTGCTGAACATGACCGACTAGAAGAGACACCTTTGAAAAAGAACATTCACCGAAAGTTCTCAGATTCCTTATTTAAAAAGGACTAAAAATGCATTTAACGCTCTACACATCACATGTTCTGACCTTGATCCTCCACTCTGTGATACCTGCCATATACCCATTTCAGTCACACATGTACTAACTGAATGTTCTACATACTTAGAGCAGCGACAATCTATTGCAATACCAAAGACTATGAGAAAAATCTATTCATTAATAATTGCAGAAAAGGTGTTATACTGGTCAGTGTCACAGTGGGTCTGATTCATTGGGCAAAAGGCAGGAAACACCACAGCGCATCATAGGACAAACAAACACACACATGATAGTTTAGAAGCTTTACATGGCCTGACTGATGTCAGGAAGAAACCGAAGCACCCAGAGAAAATCAACACGGACACTGGAAGACCATGCACAGAGAACTCCACACAGAAGGGACTTAAAACAAGGCCCTTCTTGTTGTGAAGTGCACTACCCACTGCACCACCATGTCTTTATAACATCAAACCAGTTGATTTATATCAGTCAGTGTTGGTATCGGTTACTTCTAGGCTCTATAAAATCATCCTAAAATAACTGCACATTTCAAGCGATGACTTAAACAGTAACAGTAGATATCTAAAGCAAAGCTTTTTGTATTATATTAAAGATAATATTTTAGTGAAAGCACTATGTGAATGTGGAGCTGCTGCTGTGGGCAACAATGAAAGCGAGATGATTTTAAGATGTATAGCAGCTGCATTGTTTTACTATTAGACTATTATATTAAATAAAATATTATAAATACGACTAACGTTTCTCAAAGTGAGTTTGTTTTATCTGTTTATAATGTTATTGGTGAAGTGACATAACTGCTGTTTTGTAATGTGAAGATTAATGTTGATTTTGTAGCTGTTTAACGGCGGTATTAACAGTGAACGTACTGCAGGAAATTAATTCCAACAAGAAAAAAAAATGTATATTAAAATATGTTGTCCTATAAGATAAAACGAAGTTCAAATGCACTTTTTTGTGTCGAGTTTAATTAATGAGTAAATGAGTATCAGTTAATTTAGTAGAACTGCTCAAATCTTAGTGCTGTCAGCCGGTCAGACATCTACTTGGATATGATTGGCAACAGTCCTTAGGTTTTGGGGTTGTCAGAAACAGCCTAGGCATTGGGAGGTGCACATGCTAGTGTACTCTTAGTGCTGTTTTTGAACCTGGATAGAAATAGGAGGGTTGGCTCATGAAGGGCATTTTCTTTATCTTGATCATGAGTAATCAGTCCTGATCTTGTCTTTATTTATCATCTGTCTGTCATGGTCATGCTTTTCCAACCAATGTCGGACATTTTAGTCGTGTGACATGTCACATTGTCTTGCTGGAAGATCCCATCCGCCCCAGGGAAGACAATTTTACCCATGGTACTTTTACCCATGACAGCAATGAAGGATATATGTGCAGACAGCCTATTGCACACTATTTATACACACCAAGCCAGCTCATGAAACATGATTTCCTCCATGAGCTACGTGTTGTTGCAGTTGAAAGTAGGAAGTGGCCATAACGCGTACACTATTGTTTTCTATAGGTACTAGTAGTACAGTACGTTATCAGCATTATTACAGTACATAATTATACTGGAACCAGTACAGTATGACATTATATTGATACCAGTACAGCATGTGTGCAGATGGCTGGCTGTGAGAATCTGACCAGTGAAGCTCTCATGTGCTGCCATTGCTTATATGTAGATGCATTTTGTATTTAGTACCCTGCAAGTCCATTCTTGAAGCTTAAATGGCTTTACACTTACACTGTTTTTGCTCTTTGACATTTTTTAAAGCTGACCAGAGAGGATGAACTGAGTTGGAATTGCCCAGTAGAAAGTTTCTGACCTCTTACCGCGTCTTGTATGCTCATCTTAATAGCATACATTTATATTTGTCTGTGGAGAATACATTTTACTTACAGTACTGTGACAGTATACAGTCTGAGCAATTGAGGGTTAAGGGCCTTGCTCAAGGGCCCAACAGCAGCAACCTGGCAATGGTAGGACTTGAACCGGTGACCTTCTGATTACTAGTCCAGTGCCTTACCCGCTAGGCTACAACTGCCCTACCATCCTTGTGCTTGATTGTATGCACAATGGGTGTAGTCTAATATGTTTACAATTTTGCAGCTTCAACAGCTTTTACTCCTCTGGAGGCTCTTCCCAAGATTTGAATGTCGCCATAAGAATTTGTGTCCATTCGGCCGAAAGAGCATTTGTGCGATCAGCTGAGTGAGAAGGTCTGGCTGGCAACTAATGCTCCAGTTTATCCCAAACTATGTCTTTATGGGTCCTGCTTTGTCACAAAGCATACCATTTATTCTTATGGTTAACTGATTTTATATACCTTCTAGTATCTTGTGAAATGGCTCAGAAATTAGAAGTGGTGTCCACATACTTTTGGAATGTGTAGTGTCGTTTGAATGTGCTGAGATGTGCATTAGGTTGCACTGGTTTGTCAGCTTGTTCTTGTAGTTGTGATTTAACTTCTCTGTAGATGTTATATGGTTGATCGTGCAGTCTGGGTGGGGCAGCATGTTTATTTTCAGCTGTTATCAACGCCATCGATCTCAGCAGCCGTTTCTCCTCTGCTGCTGGGATGAGAGGCCCAAACAGGCATAGTGGATGTGGAGGAGGAAACCTGAGCCTCATTGATCTGCTCCATCAGTCAGGCCTTTTAAACGACACTGCCTCGTACCCCACCCACCTCTCTTTCTCATTCTCTCTCTCTCTCTCTCTCTCTCTCTCTCTGTCTGTTCTGACTTTAATTGACTTTGGGAAGGACACATGCATGTATGCAGGAGTGTCTGAGCTCCACTATCATGCTGTGTAGAAGATCAGGAGATGTCCTTAACGTCCATTAATTCACCATGGTGCTGTAGGCTTCTCTAGAGCACACTGGCACCGTGAGCGTTTGGTGGTAGGTGTGTAGCGTCATTATTGTCGGGTCCTACTCCACCCCAGATGGTGCTTTGCTTGGCCATGGATTCCAGGGAGGATGGAGAAGCCTGGATGGAGGAGCAGTGGGAGAAATGGTACATGCACACACATCCATAAACTAACTTTAGTGCTGCTAATGTGCACTTTTACCCACCTTCCTCACCTCGGACAAATACTTTTACACTACGACGTTCTTAGATCTATGATTGGCTTGAAAAACGTAAAAAGTAGAGAAGATGGTGCTTTTAGTTCATTAGTTTGACAGAAGTTGAAGATGTTTTGCAGTGTGTTGTATTCTGTAACGGAGGCCTGATGCCAATCATGTTTTAAATCTTAGTGCTTTAAGCTAATGCAAAGTTTTATGTTTTTAATGCAAAATGTATGTTTATTACTTCTTCTTTTTGTATGCAGTGAACTGGTTGTATTTTATTCCCATTATTAATGCCTGAACTTTTTGTCATGTTGAGGTTTTGATGATGCAGTGTTTTTTTTTACTCTTTCTTTTTCTGGAAGAAACAGACCCATTAAAAAATTTATTATGGATTAAGAAATAGTTTAAAATAGACATAGAATTTGAGTATAGGTTGAGCTTCTCTAATCCAGTCTGAATGTGTGCATGATAAACCAGATAAAACATTAGATGTTAGATGGTTTGTAACTGCATGCTGTGCTTTATTGATCCTGGTTCTGCTTAAAAATAGAACCTTTTAAAAGCTCGAGAAGGGGACAGAACAGTGAGGGTCCAGTAAACAATGAGAGTCTTCATGGAAATAAGTTGAGAGGCATGATTTTAGGTTAAAAGTCAAGATATTGTAGCCGCTCAGGTGGCGCAGCGGTAAAAAGAAACGCGCTGCAACCAGGGCTGGATTCTGAGAGCGTGGTATCGAATCCAGCCTTGCTTTACCGGTTCGAAGCTGAGTGGCTATATGAGCAACGATTGGCTGGTTGCTCATGTGGGGGGTGGGACAAAGAACCGGATGTGGGTCTCTCTCTGTCAGAATGCGATTGCGTTCTCTGCCGGCTGATTGGAGGCGCTTACACAGAGATGGGAGAGGGTGCCCTTAGGGTGTGTCTCTCCGCATGCAACGCTAGGTGGCGCCAAACTCGTCAATGTGTGGGTGGCAAAGATGCATCTGGCTGCTGCTCGTGTTTCGGAGGGGATACGGGTTAGCTTCAATCACCTCCGTCAGGGCAGGGTTCGGCATAGACAGAGAGGAAGCACGATGCTAACTGAACAATTGGATGCGCTAAAAGGGGAGAAAAAGGGGTAAAAATAAAAAAAATAAAAAATAATAATAATCAAGATATTGTTATGATACATGACAGAATGAAGGATTTTGTCATTTTCAATTCCCAATTGACACTCATTTGCCAGACATGTACTCTCACACTGCAGAACACTACACCATTTTTTCAATGCATAAAACAGAGAGCTGCTTCTTTTACTGGTCAGCGATGGAGTCTTACAGAAAGCTTTTAACATTTATGGTGGAATATGCTGTGCTCTTTGTATTCCTCCACTGTAAGTCATGAAACTTAACCTAGACAGCAGAACTGTTCATAAGACAGTGATTACCCACTCGACACAGTGTTATAGAACTTTCTATACCACCAAATTTATAATCTAAGTTGCTGTGTACATATTTTTGCTTTAATTTTTTAAATTTGTACTTTTTAGTTTTAGTTCTATCCTATCCTCTTGGCTGCTCCTTGGCTGCTCCCGTTAGGGGTCGCTGGCGGATCGTGATCCGCATTATTGATTTGGCACAGTTTTTACGCTGGATGCCCTTCCTGACACGACCCTCCCTATTTATCCGGGCTTGGATATGCACTGGTTTATGCATCCTAGCAACTAGGTACCTATAGGACAATTCAGTGTCTCCAATTAGCCTGACTGCATGTTTTTGGACTGTGGGAGGAAACCGGAGCACCCGAAGGAAACCCACGCAGACACGGGGAGAACATGCAAACTCCACACAGAAAGGACCCGGACCGCCCCACCTGGGGATTGACCTTCTTGCTAGGAGGCGACAGTGATACCCACTTAGCCACCATGCCGCCCACAAATTAGAAAAGTTGCAGGATTGCAGGATTATTACTAAGACAGACTTTACGTGTCCTTTATGACTGTATGTAAACTTCTGACCTCAACAGTAAACATTACAATATTTGTTATTTTAAGTTTTTAGCATTTTTCTTTAATTAAAATAGATGAGAGGTTTTAATCCCACATTACGAACTTGACTATAGGCCTAAAGTTTATGGACACTTCACTATGACCCTACTGAACTATGCATACTCATACTGTTTGTTTGTTTTATTAGGATTTTAACATCATGTTTTTACACTTTTGGTTACATTCATGACAGGAACGGTAGTTACTCATTACATCAGTTTCATCAGTTCACAAGGTTATATCAAACACAGTCATGGACAATTTAGTATCTCCAATTCACCTCACTTGCATGTCTTTGGACTGTGGGAGGAAACCGAGGCACCCAGAGGAAACCCATTTGGACATGGGGAGAACATGAAAACTCCACACAGAAAGGACTGCCCCACCAGGGGATCAAACCCAGGACCTTCTTGCTATGAGGCAACAGTGCTACCCACTTAGCCACCGTGCCGCCCCATACTCATACTGAACTACCCCAACCCAAATGCAGCTAATCTTTTTGGAAAACTTTGTAGTGTTTAATAATGGCTGGCAAAGCCTGGCTTGCAATCAACATTCCAATTCATCCCAAAAGTATTCAGTGGGTTTGAGGCCAGGACTCAATGCAGGCTTTTGCTATAAAATTAGAAGTAGGTTTTTTTGTTTGATCTGATATGATGGACTTTTCATAATTGAGGCGTGTCCACATATGTTTTTGCACCAGAGAAGTACCTACAGCTCAAGCACTGTGGGTAATACCCTGGGACCACAACAATTTTATTGTGCTAAACAAACCCAGCAGCATTATATTAATAAATTAAGGAAGGTTAAGTATAATGAAACCACACTGTATTCTCTTATTCATGAGTGTTAGGCATGATAGTAAAAGCTAATCATTATCAAGGGTGCACCTATGTGATCATCAGTGGTTTCTGTAGTATAGGATAAAAGAAACATAAAAGTCTGTCTTGCAAGCTGATGGCTAACTTTTTAAAGCCTGATATAATCTACAGGATTAATTAGAAAAGTAATGTTGTACCCTAAAATCACCTAAAAATTTCTCCACAGTCTTAAGAATAACATCTGATAGAAACAGTTACATTAAACTATTGTGATAGAAAATTATGAGTAAGATGCTTCTTATAAAATCATATAAAAGTATTTCACATATTTCAAGTGTAAGATGGTTTTCACATATCCAGTAAGAGGGTTTTAAGAGCACTGCGACCGAGGCCATGAAAGAGAACAGAAAGTGCAAACTTACCAGAATTATTTAGAACATAGCAGACTTTATGGCGCTATGGTGCTAAGATATATTTTCTTATTTTTGAATAACACATGTGTATGTAAGAATCATCCTCCTGATGATTCTCTTGTGTCCGACTCCGAGGAGGAGGGGTTGGCGATAGGGTATAAAGGATCTATGTAAATTTACTTAGACAGAATATAAACCACCTGAGCAATTTTACAAGAATCCCTGAAAGTTTGGAGTGAAACTTAAGGTCTTCATGTGGGTGTGCATTCGAGTATACATGCATGTTAATTTTTTATTATTTATCTGAATGTGGACGTAGGCTTACCAACGACATGAGTCTGGACGAGTATGAAGATGATGACCTATCAGAGGTGACGGAGATCACAGATGGAAATGATGGGGACCGTAGTCACAGGGACTATAACATTCAGGTAAGAACCAGAATATTTACGGGCACCTTATTAATACAGTAAATCGCTTAACAAAATGTAGAATTTAAGGTTCTAAGCCACAAGTTTTCAGCTCCAGAGGTTTGTGACTCAGTGTGATGGGTGCAGAAGAGTCGGCAGCTATGGTCAGTCAGAATCATTAATGAGAAATTAGGAGGCCATGTCACGACGTTAGAAGAAATTAAAGAACTTTCCACACCAACAAATTCATCTGTTTATTTCCTTCTCGTCTCTCAGTGAATGTAAATCCGAGCCTGGCTAAGAACTCACACTAGATAACTGAGCAGTAGAAGCGATGGTGGCCTCATCTTCAGTTCATGGACAGATGATCTTATATTATCTTTAGGAATTTTCAGATGGAGAGTGAAATTCATTATTCCTTTAATAATGGAAAAGCATTAAGATACTACCACTAATGCTGGACTGTTCAAACTGGACAATAATACAACCCCAAATCAGAAAAGGTTGGGACAGTATGCAAAATGCAGATAAAATAAAAACACACAGTTTCTTACATTTACTTTGACTTTTATTTGATTGCAGACAGGATGAACCTGAGATATTTCATGTTTTATCTGCTCAGCTTCATTTCATTTGTTAATATACCTCCATTCCTGCATTTCAGGCCTGCAACACATTCCAAAAAAGTTGGGACGGGGGCAATTTAGGGCTAGTAACGAGGTGAAAAAAATAAATGATGTGATTCCGAACAGGTGATGTCAGCAGGTGATTGTAATCATGGTTTGGTACAAAAGCAGCATCCAGGAAAGTCTGAGTCTCTTATGAGCAAAGATGGACAGATGATCTCCAGTTTGTCAACAAATGCATGAGAAAATGTTTAAAAACAATGTACCTCAAAGAAAGATTGGAGGAGGTCAGTGCCCTTGCCAAAGGTTATTTATACTTCTGTGATGGCAGCCAAGGACGGATTAAGGATAGTCTGGGCCCCTGGGCAAAGAGTTGGTAAACGACTTCTATGGAAGTCAAGGGCCCCATAGCAGTCAAGGGCCCTCTAATGGTATGCCCTGCTCTTCTTTAGGGCCCCCTGGTAGGGGCTCTCATAACCAGGGCCCTCTAAAAATATGCCCCCCTCTTTCCTAGGACCCCTAATAGCCAGAAGTCAAAGTCAGAGCAGTGCCACAACGCCTCATCCATTTTCATAAGGGGCCCAAAAGCATGGCTAGGGCCCAAAAGCATGGCTAGGGCCCCCAAAAGCATCACTAGGGCCCAAAAGCATGGCTAGGGGCCCCAAAAGCATGGCTAGGGCCCCCAAGAGGCCCTGGGGTCAAAGTCCCTAATAGTCAGAGGATCCTTAAAATGGAGGGCCCTCGGAAATAAAAATATATTGTATCATAAATGTTGATAGGCATCGCAAAATGTTTTGGGCCAGGGCCCCCCCCGGGGCCCCCTGAACTCAAGGGCCCCTGGGCGCTGGCCCCACTGGCCCGGTCAGTAATCCAGCCATGATGGCAGCATTAATGCAGAAAAGTACATTGAGATCTTCGAACAACATGTGCTGCCTTCAAAACCACATGCTGCATACATTACAAAGGCGTGTCTGAGGAAGAAAAGGGGACAGGTACTAGACTGGCATGCCTGCAGTCCTCACCTGTCCCCAGTAGAGAACATGTGAAGACCTTGTACTGTTGCACATCTTAAGACGTGTTTGCAGGAAGAATGAGACAAAATAAAAGCTGAAACATTAAATCACTTGGTCTCCTCGGTGCCTAAGCGTTTTTTAAGTGTAGTGAAAAGGAACGGCAACATTACAAAGTGGTAATTGCTTTACCGTCCAAACTTTTTTTGGAATGTGTTGCAGGCGTGAAATGCAGGAATGGATGTTTATTAATAAATGAAATGAAGTTGAGCAGATAAAACATGAAATATTTCAGGTTCATCCTGTCTGCAATCAAATAAAAGTCAAAGTAAATGTAAGAAACTCTGTGTTTTTTTTATTATTTGCATTTTCCATACTGTCCCAACTATTTCTGACTTGGGGTTGTGCATTACATAAATCTTACATTACAAAAACCTGGCTTTTTAACAGGGGTGTGTAGACTGTTTTTATCCACCGTATATATCATCTTTCCCTTGAAAAATACAGCTTGAAGAGAAGACATACAGATGAAGAGGAGTATTAAATAATATTAGGGTGGCACGGTGGCTAAGTGGGTAGCACTGTCGCCTCACAGCAAGAAGGTCCTGGGTTCGATCCCCAGGTGGGGTGGTTCCAGGTCCATTCTGTGTGGAATTGGCATGTTCTCCCCGTGCCTGCGTGGGTTTCCTACGGGAGCTCCGGTTTCCTCCCACAGTCCAAAGACATGCAAGTGAGGTGAACTGGAGATATAAAATTGTCCGTGACTGTGTTTGATATTAAACTTGAACTGATGAATCTTGTGCAAGCAGTAACTGCCTGTCCTGTCATGAATGGAACCAAAGTGTGTAAAACACGTTAAAATCCTAATAAATAAATACATAAATAAGCCTCAGTTGATGTTCCGGTTCATTCCAAAGCTGTTCAGTGTGGCTGAGGTCAGGGCTCTGTGCAGGACATTGGAGTTTCTTTAAAACCGAGATTTTGTTCATGTCTTTATAAAGCTTACTTTTGTGCACAGGGGCACAGTCATACTGGAAAAGGAAAGGGCCTTCCCTAAACTGTTGCTGCAAAGTTTGAAGCATATATTTTGCTTTATAAAACTGATTTATTGCACCTGTTAGAAATTGTTGAGACTGAAACACATTCAAAAATAAGAAGGGGTGTCCCAATATTTTTGTCCATATAGTGTATAAGTAACAGAAGAGATTTATTAAATGCTTAATAAAAATACATGTCAGAATATGTAGAAATATGTAGAAATACTACAAATACTAGATAATAAAAATGCATTCTTACTACTATGTAGTTACCTTATTACTACTGTATAACTATACTAGAATGTTTTTATAATATAAATACATATACAGACACACTTATGTATGAAATTGCATATATATTGATGGTTTTTAGTATAAATATTGTTATAAATTCACAGTGTATCCGTGTTGCAGCTCATTGTCCTCTGTGATTGCATTAGCTTTCCTCTGAGGCAGCCAGTCACAGGATGACATCATCACTGAGCTCTGATTGGCTGCCCAGCTGCCCCCTTCAACAGCTCTGCTGCCTTCTCTTCCCAGGATCACGTGAGTCTCCATGCCAATAGGAGTGCGGAGCAGGGCCGGAGGAGGGGTGTGCTGGAGCTGCAGAAGGAGATGCTTCAGCTGGACCTGATCGACGCCGAGGGAGGATCCCAGGAAGAAGAAGAAGAAGAGGGAGAGGAGGAGGAAGAAGAGGAGGAGGTGGAGGAGAGGCCTCTGCTGCTCATCGATGAGCGCCGGGAGGAAGAGCGGTCTCTCATCGCCGCCATGGATACGTACCGGCCCAAGAGACCCACCACCCTCAATCTGTTCCCACAGGTACCCCACACTCAGGTGAGCCGGAGAGTTCAGTATGACAGCTGGGGGGGTGAGGGAGGTGTGGGTGGCTAAGTGGATTTGGCTGGTGTGTGTGTGTGTGTGTGTGTGTGGATCTTCACAGTGCTGGTGTTTAGGAGGCTGTGGCTGTATCATGAGATTGAGCTTGTGTGTGGGGGGGGATGTCAGATGAGGAGTATCTTATATATCTGGTCATATCTGGCTTGGTCTCAAGTGTGTGTGTATATGGGGGGGGGTAGTTGTACACTATATGGCCAAAAATATTTGGACTCCTGAACATGAGCTTGTTGAACAGCCTATAAAAAACAAATGCTATTAAAATAGAGTGATCTCTATGATCTATGTGTTCTTTTTTGAACATTCCTCTGGGAAGGCTTCTCATAAGACTTTGAAGTATGTCTGTGGGAATGTATGTACATTCAGTCAAATGAGCATTTGTATGGCTGGAAACTGATGTTATAAATGTATGTGCTTTTAAACTGAGTCTGTTCTGTTTTACAATTTAAACTCAACCAGTGGTTTGGGTTTGAGTTCAGGAGATGACACTACTTATGTCCATATGTAAAACTAATCATCTCTGGATAAAACCTCTTGTACAAAACACTGGGAAAAAACTTGACTTAACATGTTCTTAATAATATAACAAGGCAAGCAAATGAGGCTGCAGCCCAAACAGTCAAATCTGATCTGCTAACCTGTAATTTGCAGTGTGGACACTTAAACATTGGATGTGTAAAGAAAATCTGATTTGCCCTGCAGTATAAATGCAGCCCAAATGAGAGATGTTTAGAAAAAGCACTTATTTACATGAATATAAATCAATATCTAACATTAATCAATTAAGTCATTAATTTCACGGCCCAGTCATGAACCAAGTGAGGGCCTAGGGTCAAGTGCTCAGGTCAACATGGTGGAATGAAACTGCAAATGATCGAATACAATCCAGCAAATAGAACAATATTAATCAAATAGAATGAAATGAAACAGAACAAAACAGAATAAAATAAAATAGAAAAGCATATCAAATACAACTAAATAAAAACTTTTAATTAAAAGACAAAAAACTTAGTCGAGTTAAACTGAATTAAACTGCATTGTATTAAATTAAAAATTTAAGTATTTCAGTTGAAGATTTTTGAGTAGAATGTAAAATGGTACAAATTACAATCAAAAATAAGAAAATAATTACATAGAGGAGGGTGGAATTCCCTGATTAAAATACAAAAAGAAAATAGTACAATAGAATAAAATAATAGAATTAGAACTTAATTAATAAATAATAAAATAGGGTAAAACAAAATAGAATAATTTAGAATTGAATTGAACAGAATAGAATAGAATAGGAGTTAAGAACGTAAGGGAATGATGTATAAAATAAAATAAGAGTGAAATCAGATAGATCATGACATTATATTGAGAGCTTGAGAACACGTCTGAATCTCTGTCTCTGTTCGATATCTGAGGCTAATAATTAAGAATATAAAGAGTAATAAGAATGAAATAATAGAACTACTAATTAAATCAATAGTAGAATAGGGTAAAACAAAATAGTCACTTAGAAAACGGAATTGAACAGAATAGAATATAATAGGAGTTAAGAACGTAAGGGAATGAAGTATAAAATAAGAGTAAAATTACATAGATCATGACAATGAGAGCTTGTAATAGAATAGAATAGAATAGAATAGAATAGAATGCCTTTATTGTCATTGCACAGTGCACAACGAAATTTTTTGAGCATCTCCTTGACGGTACATGTATGTACACACAGACATATATATACACATGTATTTACAAAATAAACATATACACATCTAGATACAGAAATAAACGTGTGGTTTTAAGAACTTTCCAGAAAAGAAAAGAAGAAGAAGGTTATTGCACGGTCTCTATAAATTGCACATTATTTCCTAGGATGTAAAGTTTGAAACAGGTCTAAATCTCTCTTTGTCTGATATCTGAGGCTAATAATTAAAAATATAAGGAGTAATAATAATAAAATAATAGAATTACTAAATAAGTAAATAATAGAATAGGGTAAAACAAAATAGAATCATTTAGAAAATAGACATAAACAAAATGGAATACAATAGAGTTAAGAATGCAAGGGTATGAAGTATATAATAAAATCAGAGTAAAATCAGATAGAACATGTCAGTAGTAAAAGTGTATAATGAAACACGTCTGAATCTCTCACTGTCTGATATCTGAGGCTAATAATTAATAATAATAATAAGTAATAAGAATTAAACAATAGAATTACTAATTAAATAAATAATAGAATAGGGTAAAACGAAATAGAGTCACTTACAAAATAGAATGAACAGAATAGAATAGATTAGAGTTGAGAACGTAAGGGTATGAAGTATATAATAAAATAAGAGTGAAATCAGATAAAACATGTCTGATATCTGAGGCTAATAATTAATAATAATAAGTAATAAGAATAAACTAATAGAATTAATAATAAAAAAATAATAGAATAGTGTAAAACAAAATAGAATCATTTAGAAAATGGAACTGAACAGAATAGATTAGAGTTAAGAACGTAAGGGTATGAAGTATATAATAAAATAAGAGTAAAATCAGATAGATCATGACATTATAGTGAAAGCTTGTAATGAAACAGGTCTGAATCTCTCACTGTCTGATATCTGAGGCTAATAATTAAAAAATAATAAGTAACAAGAATAAAGTAATAGAATTACTCTGTAAGTAAATAAAAAATAGGGTAAAACAAAAGCCTCATTTAGAAAATGGAATTGAACAGAATGGAATAGAATAGAGTTAAGAATGCAAGGGTATGAAGTAAAAAATAAAATAAGAGTGAAATCAAATAGAACATGACATGAAAGCTTGTAATAGACAGGTCTGAATCTCTCACTGTCTGATATCTGAGGCTAATTAAAAATAATAAGTAATAAGAATACAATAATAGAATTACTAATTAAATCAATAATAGAATAGGGTAAAATTAAATAGATTAATTTAGAAAATGGAATAGAATAGAATAGAGTTAAGAATGTAAGGGAATGATGTAAAGAATAAAATAAGAGTAAAATCGGATAGAACATGACATTATAATAGGTCTGAATCTCTCACTGTCTGATATTTGAGGCTAATAATTAATAATACAAAGAGTAATAAGAATAAAATAATAGAATTACTAATAAAATCAATAATAAAATAGAGTAAAACAAAATAGAATCATTTAGAGAATAGAATAGAATAGAATAGAATAGAATAGAATAGAATAGAATAGAATAGAATAGGAATTTGGAGCATAAGGGAATGAAGTATAAAATAAGAGTAAAATTAGATAGAACATGACGTTATAGTGAGCTTGTAATGAAACAGGTCTGAATCTCTCACTGTCTGAGGCTAATAATCAGTAATATAGAGAGTGTGTAAACATACTGTACGTAGCTACTGTGTGTGTTAGGAGGTTGTGGGTGTATAAGAAGCTAAGCTGTGTGTGTTGTTTAAGGGGAAGGGTGTTGAGGGGATACAGAAATGCTCTGTCATTGCTGCTACAAATACTCACATTATTCACGTGTATTCAGACCATCAGACCATCACATTCTGATCATCAGTGTTTGTACAGAAAGACTGTTTTACCTGAGATCTGCTTTATTCTAACACATTCATGTAACAGATTTTGATCACGAGTGATGCTGACGCTTTTGGCTTCTGCTCCCCCACGCCCCACACGCTGTGCATCACTCTCCTCCTCCTCTAGTGGAATCAGACAGAAAGTGGTGATCACAATCCATCACAAGCAGGGGTCAAAAAGCAATGATGGAGAGATTAGACGAGCATCTACGCAACATGGTGTCCTCGGTGTGCAGGCGTAGTGCTTTGATGATTCACGTCTCGTGTTTAGGAATCTATTTGGCTTGGTGTATAATATATTTACTGGTGTGGATAGTAAAGAAAACACATTTTGAGAATCTGCAGCACAACACGTGGTTGAGGTTAATGACAGAAGGCTACAAAGAAGCAAAAAGAAAATAAGAATTTGTATTCTGGAAAACAGTAGCATTTGCATTCTGATTCATAAATGTATGAATATGCCATGTTAAAATATTCTATCTATCTATTCATCCGTCTGTCTGTCTGTCTATCTATCTATTCATCCGTCTGTCTATATGTCTGTCTGTCTATCTGTCTGTCTGTCTGTCTCTGTCTATCTATCTGTCTGTCTGTCTCTGTCTATCTATCTATCTATCTATCTATCTATCTATCTATCTATCTGTCTGTCTGTCTGTCTGTCTATCTATATATCCATCCATCTATCCATCTATCTATCTATCTGTCTGTCTGTCTGTCTGTCTGTCTGTGTCTGTCTGTCTGTCTGTCTGTCTGTCTATATATCCATCCATCTATCTATCTATCTATCTTTCTGTCTATCTGTCTGTCTGCCTGTCTGTCCGTCCGTCCGTCTGTCTGTCTGTCTGTCTTTATCCGTCCGTCCGTCTATCCATCCATCCATCCATCCATCTATCTATCTATCTATCTATCTATCTATCTATCTTTCTATCTTTCTGTCTATCTGTCTGCCTGTCTGTCCGTCCGTCCGTCCGTCTGTCTGTCTGTCTATTTATCCGTCCGTCCGTCCGTCTATCTATCTATCTATCTATCTATCTATCTATCTATCTATCTATCTATCTATCTAAACAACCTCAGTTGTGGTTTTAATGTTTTTCCATAATTGTAGGTGATACAATTAACTAGTACTTCACTTGGCTGTCTAGCAGTGTTTCTTTATTTAACATTTATCTGTAGAAAAATCAGTGTATGTGCATGAAAAAAGCTAACTAGCTTTAAAACCAATGAATGTAAGTATTAGAGTAGGTTTAGAAAAATAGCTCCATGTAGATTCTAAATCTGAGTGGAAAAAAAGTACAACTAGGTCTCTGGGATTTATTCCTGTTTTGTTTATTGCTTTTTCTTTGGAGGGGGAGAGTTAAAGACCAACATTTGTTTTAGATCCAGCAGCTGCAAAAACCTGCTAATCATGCTGCTGTTTTTTTTTTGTATGGAAGTTTGTGAGTTACACAAAGCTAAACTTTTGGTCCCATGAATAAGGGTGTTAACCCTTAACTTTGGATGGCTCAGCTTTATTGTAATTCAGTTTGGATAACAGCACCTTCCAGTTAATGTTAGTTAGTTATTTAATGTTAATTGTCATTGACTGGAAAGAATTCATGAAACAATTATCACTCACGCTGGAGGTGAAGAAGCTTTCTAAAGATCTCAGGGACCAAATGAACAATGAAACGAAAAACGGCACATTAAAACATCCCCATTTATACAAGTTAAGTAAGGATGAGGGAGCATCATAATATGGGACTGCTTCTATTTACTGCGAACATTATGGGAGCGTTACACATTGTTAAAGGAGAAATGAATGGCACAAATGTACTGAGACATACTGTATAAGAGAATAAATACAACCGAGAAACAGAGAGACTAAATCTGGACGTTTTAACAAGACCACAATCCCAAACAAAGAAAAATAACCCTCTTGAATCCCATTAAACAACCTTGTGTATTAAAAAATTTTAAATTATAAGTGTACCAAATGGACCTTTGTAACCTTAAAGACAGAGGAAAGGTTTGCTTCCAGCATTCTGTAGTAATGAATGAAAGAATTAAATGATGGACGAACAATACAGTAAAGAGTAGGTGAAATATGAGATCCAATGGTACTGTGTTTGTTGGGACATTTTTATTGGGAACTGTTACTGGGTTTTTCAGGATTATTACTTTTTTTAAATGTGCTTTCACAGTAAAAGGTTAAAAAAAAAAAACCTGCACAGCAAAAGCAGCAGCCATAAATTGACACAGAGCTCACTGGAGACCTGTCTAACACCAGAGGTGTTGACTGAGCCGTTATAGGCTCGGACCTCAATCATAAACTTAATAAGACAAAGATTTATGATATAAAAACACAGGTATGAAAGTTCTGAGTTACTACAGACCTTTGAATGTTTCTATACATTGCCGCACCCCCCCCCCCCCCCCCTTTAAATAAAAATAATAATAATTTGTGACCCTGGATAACCCCAAATATACATCAGCATTGTAGATAATTTATTTCATCGTATTTTGTAGATGTTTTTGTCTTGCTGTAACGCTATATGGGCTATGACAAGACAAGAAGGGGGCGGACACACACACGCAGAGATGAAATTAACAAAATGTTTAATAATAACAAAACAGGACAGATTACAAAACAAGACAAATGAACACAAGACCTAAGCTAACAATGCTAAGCTAACTAAACACATGAGAAACCTATGCTAATGACCAATCTAAACATACATTAACTAAGCTAAACATGAACTAGATTAAGACAAACGGGAACACAACCAAACAAGGCATGAACAGTTACAAGCAGACAGGACAAACAGGACTAAGGCTAACAGAGAAAGGCTAAACAAACAAAAGGCTAAGGCTAATGAACAGAGACAAAGGCTAAAAAGGACGAAACAGGACTAAAGCAAAGGACTAAGGCAAAAGACAAAGACAAAAGCAAGGACAAACCAGGTCAAAATACAAAGCAAAATCCAAGACAGAGTACAAGAAAAAATAGTCTCCCCTCAACAGTTCCCCAGCTCCCCTCAGATAAGGAATATAATTAGCTGAATGGGACCAATCATCATAAGGGGCGTTGGCTTGCTCACTGAAAACAAACTTTCCTCTAACATGAACATGTGCTCCTGGAGAGGTGGGCGTGGCAGGTGCACCTGAGTTCCAGGAGCACAGAGGCTAAAATCGTGACACTTGCATTTTTTCAGTTCTCTCAGTATAAATGAAACTGCTAGACTATTTGAGACTTAAGGTCTAACACGGCGTTTAAACAACCAGTAGAAATGAGCAATTCTTTATTCTGTGATACTTACCCATGCATGTAAAAACCATGTCTATAAGGTGTGACACCTCTGTGGTGGAATGAGCTCATTAATAGGTTTTTCTACACATTTCAGTGGGCAGACTTGCAGTATATATTTTATTAAATAAGAGAATCTGGTGTTGTGCTTTTCCCCTGAAGATCAGGATGTAGAGCCTCAGGAATCGCCTCAACACCAACCACTAATTAATCTCAGAGGAGAACAAAATGAAAAACTGAACCGAATCTGTCAGGCTCCACAGTAAAGCTCTATGTGAAACCCCATACACAGAAGAACCTGAATTTTACTCCACAGTGTATTTCTGCAACAATGCAGAATTCTGAGAAAGGTTCATACATCTCTCCTCCTTTCTCTCTGGAGATGAACTCTGCGGGAAGACGCTGTCAGGAGGAACTATGACATGATTTGTTTAATTGCAGAAAAACGGGTCACTCTCTAGAAACGTTGGTCTGCTTAATTAAATTCAGACGACCAGATCAACTATTCTGTACATCTGTGCAAACCACATATTCAACCTCTTTATTATTTAATATAATTCTTCTGCATATTTGCTTTAAATTTTTGCACATAATGAGTTTTAATTTTGTATTTTATAAATAAAAACATGCTTTAAATAAAGTTAACAAGAGAAAATATTGAGACATCTCCCGTAAAACATTTGGTCCATTTTTCTTGGCAAACTTAATTATGAGGGTAATTCTGACAGACTCACAATTTTAAAATTTCTTTTTAAATCCTAAATTGATTTCAGGTTACTGGCTAAACGTGCAAGCATTTTTACCTTCTCTTAAAGAAACTAGTACTGAGTGATTTTTGGGTTAATTTTTGGAATTGTTTTCTTGTTGACATTCCTGGTTTGGTTTACTGGCCGATGAGATTAAGCTCTCCTGTACTAAGGTGCTAGTACATTTGCTCTATTCATGTTTTTATGATTTTTTTTATGATGTTGTAATGCCCCAGTATTGTTTTCAGAAGAGTGGACCTATATAGTGGTGCTTTCTTGCCTTTAAAATGGTACTCATTGCAAAAAATGATTTTAACCAATAGCAATAATATTAGAATTTTGGAACGTTTAATTGCTGTACATACATTTTAATGTAGTGACTGAAATTATGTGCTCCTACCAGTTTTTAAACATGGCTTTGTTAAGGCTTTTCATTAAAAAAAAAAGTTAGTTTTAATATTTTGAAGAGTTTTTGCTGGGTTTGCTTTCCCCAACACTTTTTGATATTACATGGGATGAAAATGAACTTCTTTAACTAAAGGTAACCAATGGCATTTTCACTCTCTCACTAAGTTTTTATAAACAGCCTGTTCTAGGCAAATTTGCACTTGTACTGTATTATTTCCTTTTTTAAGTAATACTACGTTAATTCCACACTGCTGGCCCCTCTTTATCTATTTGACTTATGTGTAAGAAATTTTGTAATCAATATTTGTAATCACTGATATTATTATTTCTGATATCAGTGTTTTTGGTCATTTTGTTCATTGACATTCATGACATATGAAAATAAAGTTTACTATATAAAATTTACTTTATTTGAAGAGTCTAAGACTGTAAAGGTTAATGGGTGAATACTTATGCAAGGCACTGTATAATAATTACCAAAAACAAAAGTGGCTGAATACTTTACCATCAGTGTAACTTTTATTTAAAAAAAATATTAAGTTGATGTGATCAGTTTGCCAGTCATTCTGTTTTTTCATTTTAAAATTGGTGTACATACTGTATGTGTTATTACTAGACTGAACAGAGGTTAGTAAGGTTGAAGGTTACTATAACAAATAAATTATAAACTTAATATAAATTTATCCAAAGTAATATAATGGCATTAACCCAAAAGAGGATGGAACCACCACTGTCATGGCATGAATTAAGTAATACAAATGAATACATTATGTTTTTGTGAATTCAGTATTTACAATAAGATCGACATGATCCACATGATAACTACTGGGCTCATCAGATCCACATCACTAGAATTTCAATAATGTTGTGGCCAGAAAGAAATGACACGAGAAGACGAATAGACTCAGTGCACTAACTGGAGCATGGGCTAATAGTGTTTACATCATAAATAGAACAGTAATGATAAATATGGAGCCCATGAGGCTGGATCAGAAAAGCTCTGGTTTCTAGTTACTAAGAAGCACTAGGAAGGGTAATGTTTCTAAAATATTTATGTTCCTGAGTGTGTCTGAGGGCCCCGTGAGTCTGAGTCATATCCAGGGCAGAAAAGTGACGTTTTTCTGAGGCTGCTGCCTGACGCTGATCTCTAACTGATGCTTTTTCTGTGCTGTTTACAGGGAGTTTAGATGTCCTATTTTAAATCAAGGTAAAATACAGGATAAAATACTATATGAGGTTGTTTTGCATTGCTGTACCCAGGGTGTGCTTCTCCTGATGCAAAAGTGGCATCATAGTGATTAATGATTATGGGTTGCATTAGATTTAGCAGGTCTGTTGGGCCATCTAATGGATTTACACTGTGTGAACTTTAGAAGTCACATTCACTGCATCACATAAACTATACAGAAGCACAAACATGATTTTAAATTACAGCTATAAACACCACATATACTGTAGCTTATCAACAGGAAACCCACCAGCCCTGCTTGATGCATCCTATCCTATCATAAAGTGCTAAACATTACAAGTATTTTTAAAAAAATCACCCTGTATTTTTATAATTCCCAGAATCAGTGGCAGAACAAGTCACTAATCTGTGAAACAGAGACTGTGTTTTAAACACTACTTTGTAGTATGTAAGGATATGACAATATTAATATCAATAGTGGACCTGCTTTTAGTTCAGTTGTATGTGATTAGTTTTATAGCCAGTACAGTACTGTGTGCTATAAAGAGGAAGCTACAATAAAAGAGATGATCAATTTAAAGATGCATACTTTTTAACCTGCTTTCACCCTGTTCTTTAATGGTTAGGACCCCCACAGGACCACCACAGAGCAGGTATTATTTGGGTGGTGGATCATTCTCAGCACTGCAGTGACACTGACATGGTGGTGGTGTGTTAGTGTGTGTTGTGCTGGTATGAGTGGATCAGACACAGCAGCACTGCTGGAGTTTTTAAATACCGTGTCCTCTCACTGTCCACTCTATTAGACACTCCTGCATAGTTGGTCCATCTTGTAGATGTAAAGTCAGAGACGATCGCTCATCTATTGCTGCTGTTTGAGTTGGTCATCTTCTAGACCTTCATTAGTGGTCACAGGACGCTGCCCACGGGGCGCTGTTAGCTGGATATTTTTGGTTGGTGGACTATTCTCAGTCCAGCAGGGACAGTGAGGTGTTTAAAAACTCCATCAGTGTCTGATCCACTCATACCAGCACAAAACACACTAACACACCACCACCATGTCAGTGTCACTGCAGTGCTGAGAATGATCCACCACCCAAATAATACCTGCTCTGTGGTGGTCCTGTGGGGGTCCTGACCATTAAAGAACAGGGTGAAAGGGGGCTAACAAAGCATGCAGAGAAACAGATGGAGAAGATAAAAAGGACAGTGAGTGTAGAAACAAGGAGGTGGTTTTAATGTTATGGCTGATATGGGTATGCAGAAATCTCCAGTGATCTGCAAAAGGTCATTTCATATTATACGTCATAAAAGGTCAATCATATTGAACACTTTTTGGATAAACTGGAACCTTGATTCCTCTTCCAGGCTGTCTCATCTACCAACAGTAATCTGATTTCTGATTGAATATGCAAGAATCCCACAGACACACTCCAAAATATTCTAAATAGATTTCCATTAAGAGTTGAGGCTGTTAAAGCCATGAAAGAAGATGCCAACTCTGTATCCATGGTTTTTAAACGGGAGGTTTAACAAGCTCATGGTCAGGTGTCCACGTACTTTTGGCTAAACAGTGTAGTTCATAGTCAAGACATTTAAACAAAGTTCTAACTGCAGAAAGAAACAAACGTCAACTAAACCAAACATTGATTTATTCAAAGTGGAAATGTGCTGAGGGTTTTCTGATGTGTTATTATTGTCATGTATTTAAATGTATGTGTTTATAGATATAAATATCATATTTCTATACAAAATAATAAGTCTGAGGAAATCTAAGGAAGATAAATAATAAGGAAAGAGAGAGAAAGCTCTCTGTGCATACAAGCACATTCACATTCTTTTGCTTTCTGTATATACAAATATAAATAAATAAAAAATAGGGCGTCTATATAAGATGTATGAAGATACTGTAGAGACATATTGGGATAAACAGCTTCATTTCCCCCCACACAGGACCTGGTATAAGTGGAATTTAACGTAATACACAGATCTTTATCAGCAGAGCTTTTACTGGAACAGCACATCGGATTACAAATGCTTCCCCCCGTCCATGCTAAGCGATGTCTAAATAATTCAGCTATTCGTTGCTCACATGAGAGAGAAACCCAGGTGTCACAGAAAGAAATGAGAAAACAGTGTAAATGTGTGTCTCCCTCCATCGTACAGCATCATAGTTACTGCCCACACCCTATAGTCCTCCTCAGCACTGTCACCATGGTGATGGAGGATGGGATGTCCATCGCATTGTGGTGGTGAGTCAGCGAGAACTAAAGCTGTGCTGATTCCTCTTCCCAGAAGCTCGGCCGTGCTCACGTCACTGCTGGACCTTTCTTATGTTTGTCTCATTCACTAGATTCCATCAGTATTCACTCTTATAATGTGGTGAGTTCTTGCGTAACCGTAATGTGTGGTGTTTTGGAAATATATTCTGTACTTATTTATGTTTTAATGAATTGTATGGGATCATATATGGTTTGTTTATACAGCACAGTTTTAATGTGTTTACCATAGAATAACTATAGGACAATGGTTCTGTATGAATTGAATATAATAGTTATATCATTAGGAAATGCAGAAGTAAGTGTGTTTATTAAGCAACTACATTTTAACTACACACACTGTCCATTTTATCAGCTCCACTTACCATATAGGAGCACTTTGTAGTTCTACAATTACTGACTGTAGTCCATCTGTTTCTCTACATACTTTGTTAGCCTGCGTTCACCCTGTTCTTCAATGGTCAGGACCCCCACAGGACCACCACAGAGTAGGTATTATTTGGGTGGTGGATCATTCTCAGCACTGCAGTGACACTGACATGGTGGTGGTGTGTTAGTGTGTTAGTGTGTGTTGTGCTGGTATGAGTGGATCAGACACAGCAGCACTGCTGGAGTTTTTAAATACCGTGTCCACTCACTGTCCACTCTATTAGACACTCCTACCTGGTTGGTCCACCTTGTAGATGTAAAGTCAGAGACGATCGCTCATCTATTGCTGCTGTTTGAGTCGGTCATCTTCTAGACCTTTGTCAGTGGTCACAGGACGCTGCCCATGGGACGCTGTTGGCTGGATATATTTTTGGTTGGTGGACTATTCTCAGTCCAGCAGGGACAGTGAGGTGTTTAAAAACTCCATCAGCGCTGCTGTGTCTGATCCACTCATACCAGCACAACACACACTAACACACCACCACCATGTCAGTGTCACTGCAGTGCTGAGAATGATCCACCACCTAAATAATACCTGCTCTGTGGTGGTCCTGTGGGGGTCCTGACCATTGATTAACAGCATGAAAGGGAGCAAACAAAGCATGTATATGGTATATATGGCTATATTGTAAGTGGAGCTGATAAAATGGACAATGTGTGTAGAAACAAGGAGGTGGTTTTAATGTTAAGGCTAATCGTTTGATATAAAATCTTTTTTTTATTATTTAAATAATTTAGCCATCACTCATATATTAAAGATGCTGGACTTACTTGACTGACCTAAACAAAGAAGGACATTCTGTAAGTCTGAAACTAAGTATTGAAAGAAATAAATAATAAAATTCCCTTATTAAAAATCCCTTATTACTTGGCTGCTCTCTTATTTAAGGGTCACCTCAGGAGAACTGGTCCTCATACCAGACTTGGCACAGTTTTCTTGCCAGATGCCCTTCCGGAGGCAACCTTCTGATTTCTCTCCAGGCTTGGGATTGGCATTGAGAGCCACATTAAGAAAGAAATATGCCCTGACAAGTGCACCTCCCAATGGCTAGGCTGTCTGGCCCCCCTCCCCGAACGTTAGCCAATCACGCCCATGCAGACGCCTGATCAGCCGATAGCACCATTACCATTCAAACCCTGGATCCCCAGATCTTAGCAGTAGTGGGCTATAGCATTATTATAGCCTTATTTTCTATATCTTACCTGATTTATCCACCTCAGTTGATTTTCTCTTTCCTCTCTTATTTAGGACACAATAAATAATAACTCATTTGAGAAGGACAGAAGGAAAGAGAAGAAGACTCATTCCTCTTCACCTCATATAAAAGGTAAGCAGTGTTAGAATCAAACATCATGAAAAAGCATTCACATTTACAGATGCTTTTATTTAAAGTGACTTGCAATTGTGACTTAATATAATACAAGTCATTGAGGGTTAAGAGCCTTCATCAGGGGCACAACATGGCTACCTGGCAGCAGTGAGACTTGTCTGCTGATCAGTAGTCCAGTACCTTAACCACTGAGCTACCACTATACAGGTACCCTGGACAGAGCGGCTTATTATTGTTACCCTAGACAGGTCAGATTACTATTATTACCCTATACAGAGTGGATTATTATTATTACCTTATTATTGTTACCCTAGACAGGTCAGATTACTATTATTACCCTATACAGAGTGGATTATTGTTATTAACTTATTATTGTTACCTTAGACAGGTCAGATTACTATTATTACCCTATACAGAGTGGATTATTATTATTACCTTATTATTGTTACCCTAGAGAGGTCAGATTACTATTATTACCCTATACAGAGTGGATTATTGTTATTAACTTATTATTGTTACCCTAGACAGGTCAGATTACTATTATTACCCTATACAGAGTGGATTATTATTATTACCTCATTATTGGCTGCAAAAGAGAAAAATAAATACACATTAACTGGTTTTGTTTGTTTAACTGATGCTCTGTCCATTTTTTTAGCTCACCTGTAAAAGATTAAAGTCAGTTAACAATGATAAAATTCAACTTACAAAATTCCAGGGCTATATGGTGTTAAATATAAACAAACAAGCTGCTTTAGCAAAGAAAAACACCTAACGAAGCAATATACATAAATTAAAGATCCCAAGTAAAAGAAAGAAATTTACCAAAGAAATAAAAATATAAACAACGTTTAAGATCACAGTACAGTGTAAACCACAGTACATATGTCTTTTTTGGACATCCCATTTCAAAAACAAGTGGTATTAAAGTAGAGTGACCTCTATGTAATCTTTTCTGCTATAACAACAGCCACTCTTCTGAGAAAGTGGGAATTTCAGTCAGGGCTCTGTGCAGACCACTGGAGTTTTTTCAAACTGAGATTTTCTTCATGTCTTTATAGACTTTGCTTTATGCACAAAGCCACAGTCATGCAGGAACAGGAAATAGCCTTCCCTAGTATGGTGCGGCAATGACATGGTGATGGTGTGTTAGTGTGTGTTGTGCTGGTATGAGTAGATCAGACACAGCAGCGCTGCTGGAGTTTTTAAATACCGTGTCCACTCTATTAGACAGTCCTACCTGGTTGGTCCACCTTGTAGATGTAAAGTCAGAGACAATCGCTCATCTATTGCTGCTGTTTGAGTCGGTCATCTTCTAGACCTTCATCAGTGATCACAGGACGCTGCCCACTGGGCGCTGTTGTCTGGATATTTTTGGTTGGTGGACTATTCTCAGTCCAGCAGTGACAGTGAGGTGTTTAAAAACTCCAGCAGTGCTGCTGTGTCTGATCCACTCATACCAGCACAACACACACTAACACACCACCACAGTCAGTAATTGTAGAACTACAAAGTGCTTCTATATGGTAAGTGGAGCTGATAAAATGGACAGTGAGTGTAGAAACAAGGAGGTGGTTTTTAATGTTATGGCTGATCGGTGTCATTTCGTTTATATAATTAATTAGCAATAGTTGTGTCTGAAACACATGAATTTAAGAATTAGAAGGGGTGTCCCAATATTTTTGTCCATAATGTGTGAATGTTTTTCCAGTCTGCTGATGAAAACAGTTTTTCTTCCATAATCTGCTTACTCACAGTTCACAGGAGGCCACATGTCAAACAGTGAATGTTCACAGCAGTTCCGGACCGATTAATGTTTCTAATTTCAGAATCTGAATCTAATTGGGGACTTTGAATTAGTATAGTGTGATCTGTAGGTTGGAGAAATGATTTGTGTTGTAACATTTTTAATAATACTGATCCTCATGAACCTGTTACCTAACAGTTAATCTGCTCTGTATGTGTGATAGGAGACAAGGCTTCTACTGCTGAACATGTTAGTCCTAACGTTGGGGACAAAGTCCAAGCAAGTGCCCAAGTGGATGCTAAGCCTGGTGTAGCCGACTCTACAACACACAAAACTTCAGCCACCAACTGCAAGAAGCAGGGCAAACCTTCAGAGTCCAGAGTCAACAAAGTCCAGGCTGATAAACACACAGACATGCGAGATACCACCAGAAGCGGGACTCTGGTAGAGGGCAGCATGGGAAATATCTGCAAGGAAAAGGCACACTACCACACCCTGAACGGCTGCCGTGAACAAGTTCAATATCCTCAGGAAAATGGGCATATACAGAACAACTCGGACGAAAACAAGGACAGGAGCAAGGAGGAGACCCAGGAGATCCACCTGACGCCTGTTTGTCCTGAACAGGAAAGACCTTTCCTTTCACAGAGCAGCGACAGCAACCGCATGTCCATCAGTTCTGATACCGAACTCCCATCTTTGCATTTCCATTCTTTGGCTGAACGCACCAACCCCTCCATCAGTGAGGAGGATGAAGTCTACCCCCCGACTCCGCCTTGCAGGACTGATAGCCTCAGTGAGGCAACAGACTCCATTTCAGCTGCAAAAGCAGCAGACGCCGTAGCCTCGAACGCAGCCGTCAGCCAGGACGCCTCGGGACTGACATACGACTCGGTGAAGTACACCCTGGTGGTGGACGAGCACGCCCAGCTGGAGCTGGTCAGCCTGAAGCAGTGCTACCAGGGCTATGATAGCGACAGCGACAACACCGTCTATGAGTCGGCTGTCGATGAGGACGAGGAGGATCATGATGTAGAGGAAGATGATGAAGAATCAGGAGCCAGAAGTATGAACAGAGACACTTCTGGATTGTCCACGGACTCTGCCACCGACACCACTTCAGACGCACCCCGCTCTCGCAAGTTCGTCAACCTCTTTGTGAACAGGTTTCCCCGCTTTCCTGGTGGGTAAAACATAGGTTTCTATTTTAGCAAACAAATTATATGGTCAAAAGTATTTGGACACCTGACCATGAGCTTGTTGAACATCCTATTTCAAAAACTTAACGTATTAAAATACAGTGACCTCAGTGTGATCTTTTCAGCTATAACAACAGCAACAAAACATATGTCTATGGGAATTTGTGCCCATTCATTCAAAAGTCATGCTGGAACAGGAAATGGCCTTCCCTAAACTGATGCTGCAAGACATATAATTTCTTTTATATGATTAATTGATTGAATACACATTATAGCAATTGTTGAGGCTGAAACACATACATTTAAAAATAAGAAGGGGTGTCCCAATACGTATGTCCATATAGTCTATATTGTTTTAGGTGGATACACTTTAAAAAATGTAAAATATAGGCGCCCAGGTGGTGCAGCAGGATATTCTGTTAGCACGTCAGTGCCGAGATTCTGAACTCCTCGGTTCGAAACTCGGTGTTGCCACCGGTCAGCCGGGCGCCATCTAGCGAGCATAATTGGTAGTGCCTGCAGCAGACACTAATTGGCTACCGTGTCTGCTAGGGTGGGATGACCGGACTATGTGGGTGGGGTCTTCAAACGCTGTGCAAGGACCCTGATTAGCAGATAGAGGCGCCTGTGCAGAAGCATGGTGAATAAGAAAGGGTCCGCTAAGGACTGCGCACGGGTCGGAGGGGCTTGAGATGGAAATATACCCCCCTCAAATGCAATCGGGGATCAGGGAGCAGTGGAAGACAAATTGACTAAGCTATAAAGAATAAATACGAATTTATCTCAGAAAAATTTAAGAGTTGCTTAAAAATTTTATGTGTTAGATAATGTTTGTATTTTTTAAAAATGCTAGATTGGTGCAGAACTAAGTGGAAAGTTTGTGGGTGGATAAAAACAGTACTTGTATTTTAAAGTGATGATTTAGAACAGATAGAAATGCACCTACTTATTCCAGCTTGTAATATAAAATGTTTCTTCCATTATACTTTCTACAAGATCACCGAAAAACACTGATTGTTAGAGGTCCAAGAATAGAGCCTTGTGGTACTACTACTACTATAATAATACATCCCTTTCTAGACTTCACCCACATCATTTTTAAATTAAATATTGACCTTGGTACTTAATTTTTCTGTCATATAAAAGTTGTTTGTTGTTCCTGAAAGGTAGTTAAAGATCGGCTTGAAAGATAAAAGACTACAATAAAGCCCTGTGGTGTTTTTGTATAAAACATCTGTCTGTAGTCATGACTAAGTGTAAAGGTTTCCTTAAAAAATTATAAATAGACAGAAATGTTGTTCTGGTTCAAGAGGCTATATTGTAATTTTAGTACGTGATCAGGGTGCAACACAGAACACAAGTACAAACGATGCAATATATACAGTGCAGATAAATTAATACAAAGACATTCAATAAATATGAGGGACATTTTCAGGACTTAAAACAGTAAAAGGACCACAAGACAAGTGTGTTGCCTCTCAGGTGGCACAGCGTTAAAACACGCTAGCACACCAGAGCTGGGATCTTGAATACATTGTATTAAATCTCAGCTCTGCCATTCGGCCACATGAACAACGATTGGCTGTTGTTCACAGGGTGGGATGAGCTGAACCATGGTTCCTCATAACTGGTGCAATTACGACCCCTGCTGGCTGATTGATGGTGCTTGCGCAGAGTTGTGGAATAATGCTGATCAGGGTGTTGCTCTCCGGGCACAGGGGGCGTGTGTCAGTTGCGAAGCTCCTCAGTCAGCAGTGGAGGGTAGAGGTGAAGCGTAATACAATCTGGGTAATTGGATACGACTAGAATAGGGGAGAACATTGGGGTGTTGTTGGCCAGTACACAGTACTGAGTTAATTGTAAAGTGAGGAAAACGATGTACAACATATTTTGATATATAAGCAACAGACAAACGAATTGATCTTCTAAAATTTGCAGATTTTCTATTTTTATTGTTTCCAAATAATATTTTGTTCATTTACATCATCTGCAGTATTTTATAGCCTAAAATCAATTGTAGATACTTAGTGGATTCCTCTGTTGTTTGTTGATCTGTAGGTGTGGAATCGTTCGGTCTTTTCTCCTGCATTATCGATGGTGAAGAAAGAGAGCAGAGCCACAGAGCAGTGTTCAGGCAAGTCTCGATTATCTTACTTACAAACACCATTCAGTTTGCATGTTCTGCCCATGTCTGCGTGGGTTGCCTCTGGGTGCTCCAGTTTCCTCCCACAGTCTAAAGACGTGCAAGTGAGGTGTCTTGGAGATACAAAATTGTCCATGATTGTGTTTGACTTTAAACTTGTGAACTAATCTTGTGTAATGAGTAACTACCGTTCCTGTCATGAATGTAACCAAAGTGTGTAAAACATGACATTAAAACCATAATAAATAAATAATAAATATAAACACTTTTCTGTCAGAAAAATATGGACTTGAAAGTAGTTTGCAAAACAGTTGTCACTTAACACAGTCTGCTGCTGCATCAAGAAATGCAACTTGAAAAAGGAAAATCCAAACATCAATTCTATACAGAAGCTGCTGAGTTCTCTAAGCCCAAGCTCATCTTAGATGGACCAAAAGACAGTGGAAACATGTTCTTTTGTCAGATGATTGCATGTTTCAGCTCGTTTTCTGGAAAAAGTAGACGTCAAGTTCTCTGTCACAAAGATGAAAAAGACAGTTTAGGACATTTGAGACCACATTTAATTGTGTTTATTTCGTACACATTTCCTTTAAGGAGGTGATTTATATATTTACAGGTTTATCCCGAGACATCAGGATGAGTTAGAATTAGAGGCAGACGACCCGTTGCTGATGGAAATGCAGGCGGAGGATTTTTGGTGTGAAGCTTATAACATGCGCACAGGTTCCAGGGGAGTTTTTCCTGCTTTTTATGCTGTAAAGGTCACCAAGGACAAAGAACCTAAAGGTACTGAAAGCCTAGGAGAAATAGTTTTAACATGCATTTGTATTTTGTCATTTTATCCTCATAACCACTCTTGTTATTGGATTATTTCCAGAGGTGAAAAGCGACTGGTTAGACACTTTCTGGGTGAAATTCCTGGGTTCGGTTCAAGTGCCATATCATAAAGGGAATGATGTGCTTTGTGCAGCTATGCAGAAGGTACAGTATCAATACAACATTGGAACTGTACTCATTTACATGTGTGTATTAACATGAACTAGTGGGTAGAAAACAGATTTCTATGGCAAGCCAACTCACTAACTGCATTATATTAAATAAATGTTTTGAGTTGTCAGATATATCAGAAATATAAACTGAAATGAAGAACACAGAATTGTAGCAGGCCAAGAGTAGAGCCGTGTGGTACTCCTGTCCTCTTTTTGAAAACACTAATAGCTAATGCAATAGGAAAGAAACACGTAACCAACTCTAGCTGTTTTTATTTCTAATATACAGTGATATTTTCTAGACTTAATAAGAAATAGCTTTGCAACTTAAATTTAGTTCAAATTCCGGAAAATGAATAAGTTTCATTTATGGGAACATAAATGAATAATCACAGACATCAGAATACCAGAGCCATGTAGATAAATGCTGCAGGAAATAAAACCTTTTTAATTTTGCTTAAAAAAGTAAAAAAATAGCCTTATTATAACAATATGTAAGTATTAATTGATGCTTCTACTGTAATGTCACTCTAGCATTTCTGGCTTGCATGTCTACCAGACTTTGTAGCAAAGTAATAAACTACTGCAATATTAAAGTCATTTGAATAAGGAAAGTACTTGTGGCCTTAATTTTGCCAAAGTTTTTTGGCCTAATTACCTATAAATTTGTTTAAAACTTTGTGTGTTTTCAATGCTAGACAAATAAGTCTAGACTCTGAAACTACCCACCTGATATATGTAGTTGAGTCATTACATTACACCTTTGAGCGCAGAATAAACCAAAATAGCAACTTTTATCTCCCTATTTGTTCTGTGCTGAAACTGACCAAGCACAGTAGCACACTTACGCAGTGATACTACACATTCTACTGTCTATTAAAGTATACAGACCATAGGTGGCAGTAAAACTTAAGATTTCAGGTAAAATCTTTCACTATTACTTTACGTGTGGTCACAGCAGATTTTCCCCAGTTTAGTTTTAGCTGACAATAATGTGTTTATATATAATTAAGAAGAAAACTTCTTAAATTGCACTAAACAGTTCCTTACTAATAATTACATTTTATACATTTTTAAAATTCTTTCCTAAGTGAAAACATTACTGTTTACATGTAATTATTGCTTATGCAGCTGCCCATTGGGCAAAGGGTTTGGGCACGGTGACATTTTATGATCTATTTTTCTCAAAAAGCTAAATAAATATATTGAAATGTGTGTTTTTGTAATCTGTTAATTGTTTATAATATGTCCGTGTTTGATATTCGGTGAGGATGAAGGATTTGCCTTTACTGTCTCACTGCTGCAGTAACTGTGTTGATTATGGTTGAATTGTTATCCTAGTTAGCCTGGTTTTAAACACATAGTAACCTCCAAGAGTCAGAATCAACTTAATAATAATAATAATATGAAATAATGACCTGCAGCCTGATACTAGTCCATAACATTGGTGGTTGGAAATCTTTGTATTAGTGTGTAGTAAATACTTTTTGAGTATTATGTCCAGAAAATGTGATTTATGACACAAATCCATAAGAGTTATTTAGAATAATACCAGCAGTCTGGAAAAAAGCTTTATAAACTAGCTCCGTTTAGTCCTGCGTGACATTAAACGTTTGCATTTAAAATAAGTGTGTTCATACTCTTACTGCAGATTGCGTCAAACAGAAGAATGATGCAGTTCAACCCACCGTCTGTGTGCATTGTGGAGATCAACATACGGGGGGTGAAGATCATCGTTCAGGACGAGTGTCAGGTTTCTGGAAGGGTACGTGCTTGCCAGAATCAGAATTAATTCATGATGTGGTGAAGATGCATCTTACTTCTCTCCTCCCCCACCCCCCAGTTTCCACAGAGATGAAGATGTATAATTTATTTTATATAATTGATTTTATACATCTGTTAGCTTTGGGTGTGACTAAAACACATATAGCTGAAGCCAACAAATAGGTGTGTGATAACATTTATTCATGATTCTTTTTCTATTTTCACAGGGTGACAAGTACTGCCACTTCTTTCAGCTGAAGAACATTTCGTTCTGTGGATGCCACCCAAAGAATAACAAGTGAGTAGACATGTATAGGTCAGTAATAATAATAGTAAAGAAGACTCTCTCTGTCTCCCATCCTTTTTTAGTAGTGGGCAGTAGCTCAGCTGTAGTAATTGTAGTAGTAATTGGAAGGTCACAGGTTTAAGCCTCACCTCTGCCAGGCTGCCACTGTTGGGACCTTAACCGCCAATTGCTTGGATCTCGGTTAACTAATAATCCAATTTCTTCTTGGATTACTACCAATTTAGCCTTTGTGGCTTAGTGATTAAGCATGTGCTCCTTAAAATTGCTGTTGCTCATTTGCTGCCTTCTAAATGTAACATGGAGTCTTGACTGTAGTCCATTAAACCAGACATTGCAGCTACATATAAATATTTTAGCATTCACCCAGTCACAATGTCCATTTTGTTGTTAATTCAGGTATTTTGGACTAATCACCAAACACCCAGCACACCAGACGTTCGCCTGCCATGTGTTCTTCTCGGAGGAACACGCCCCATATCTTGCTGAATCCGTTGGGTAAGTTTAAAATGACTAAACAAACAGGATTGGTTCTCAGTTGGTTCTTGCATTTACTGGCTGAGGTACATCTGATCTGTGCCACCATACATATTCTGATGGTGATAATAGGTTGTAAATTTTAAAAAACTGTCACGGTCAGCACTGGTGTAGTGGGTGGTGCTGTTGCCTCACAGCTAGAAGGACCTGAGTTTGACCCACCTCGATCTGGCCAGGTAGCCATGGTCCTTTCTGTGGAGAATTTCTGTGGAGAGTTTCTCCCATGTTCTCCCTGTGTCTGTGTGGGTTTCCTTTGGGTTTCCTCTGACAAGTCCAAAGACATGCAGTCAGTTTGACCAAATAAAAAAATAGTTTATTTGTGTGTTTATGAGTGTGTGTGTGTGTGTGTGTGTGTGTTTGCCCTGGTGTGCACTGGCGACCTGTCCGGGGTGTTTTCTGCCTTTTGCCCAATGAATGAGACCCACCACAACCCTAACCCAGATTAACAAACAATTCATAAACGAATAAAATTGGTTTCACACTTTTTAACTTAAGAAGTTTGGTATGTTCTCACCATGTCCACATGAGTTTTCACCTACAACCGATAGACAAAAGGTGGACTGGCTGCACTCTAGTGCTCCTAGATGTAGAAGGGTGAGTAAATGTGTGCACAAAGGTTTGGCACCCTGTCCATGGTGGATTCCTACCTTGTGCCCAGTGTTTCTAGGTGGCACTTGACCCACCATGATCCTGATCAGTTAATAAAAGGCAGTTAATAAAATGAATAAAGATGATTTTAAAAGATGAATAAATAAAAGATTTCTTAAACATCAGTTTCAGATTCTAGTGTGTGTGTGTGTGTGTGTGTGTGTGTGTGTGTGTGTGTGTGTGTGTGTGTATCAACAGGAAAGCATTTCAGCAGTTCTATAAAGAAAACATGGAGTACTCCTGCCCTACAGAAGACATCTTCCTGGAATGAGCTTTGCTCCGTCGCGTTCCTTTGCACTGCTCCATACCCTGTTCTATAAAGTGTTGCATGTTGGGTCACAGAAACCTCCTTAACAGGTCCTGCTCTAACACTCATTTCTATTTTAGGCAACGCGTACTTATAAAAAGACATGATGTGTGTTTACAGAGCTGTTTTTGACTATTGCATCCTTTAAATATCAAGACTCCTAAAGCTTTTGCTAACAATTTGAACATGACAATAAGAGGGTATTGAGTCTATTTTAAAGGCATTATCATCAATAACCGACAGTGCAGATGCTTCTAAATCATTTATTTAGAACATATGGCTGAATTTATGAAAGTGTATAACTGTAAAATGCTTTGTTTATCCAGTATTGAACCAAATGTAGAGGCATCTGTTACCCATTAAATCAAATCAAAGATGCTTGCGGCCCCAAGGAGGCGGGTGGGCAGGCGGGCGTGTTTGTCTTAAATTCACTTTGATTGGCATGCACTTTTCTCAAGGTATTGGGTTGTACAGTTGAGATTAAACGTTACACACATCAGTAAGAAATATCTACGTTTTGACAGTCTTTGGAGTGTAATGAATTCTGCAACTTGTTCTCTTCTGTGACTGAATGATTGAAATACATCATTCTTTTATTTACTTATTATTTCTAAGTGCATTATGGGGTTTGCTGAACATCTACTTGGCCAAATACGTAGATTTTCCAGCAATGACTTCACATTTCAGTACAGTCCACATACTGTATAGTAACACACTCAGTAGGGTTGAGGTCAGGACTTTAAGAAGGTGTTGGTGTGGGTTCAGGGACATTGTACTTTTCGGTACTTATACTGACATAAAGTGAAACATAAAGTGCAACCAGATCAGATCTCACTGATCTTAATATGTAGCCTTGCTATTTTCTTCCTAAATATTTTCTTCCCTTTGTGTACAGGCATCATGTGTCATATACAGTGCAGTCCATAAGTAATTGGTTACACGTGGTTCTGATGAAACAGGATTTATTGTGAAATGTCTGTGAAACATGATGGTGGTAGTGTCATGATCAGTGAACGCTTCACCCCAAAGCAATGACATGCAACACAATGCTAGAACAACTATGGAGCTATTTAGCAACAGAAGATTGGAGCCTCCGTTTAACTGGTCACATTGATACAGAATTTTAATTGAGGCTACTTATATTGTTATTTTTATATGTGGCCAATCACTAAACATAACTGTGTGAAAACGTCTTTCATTTTTGAATGAACAGTAATTTTCAGTTTAAAACCAATCATGTCTTTATCAAAATGCTATTAAAATTTGTGATATATAGAAGAACTTCCACCTGGAGTGTATTAACACTCATGAGGCACAGGCACACAATCAATCCTGATTGACAGATCACATGCTACTGCGCCTCTGTGCCCCATCTGCAGGCCTAAATAGTCCATGCAGAGGAACACAACCCCTTATGTGGAGCAGCTCTTGAACAGCAGCCACCATGTAACACAATAGTTTACTGAAGTGTAGCTTCTGTTCAGAGAATTTAGATCTTAAAAAAGGGGTGGCACAGTCGCAGTGCAACCTGGCTTCTGGAGACCTTGGGTTGAAGACCTGGAGACCTTTGGTTACTGTCTGTCTATACTGGCATTCTAGTTCAGGGAAGAATGGTGGCCATACAAAAAAGTTGTCACACTGTGGCCCCCTAAAGAGTGATCAACAGACTGTTTAAATGATTCTGCATGGTCTAATTACCTGCTGTGAACTTGATGTGGATCAAAAAATAGGTTTTGGCTTTTTACAAGCAAGTTTTTGGGGATGTATACAATGGAACAGAAGTCTATAGTGCACTATACACTGAACTGAACCACATTTGGAATTCTGGATGCCTTTGACCCACCTAATAAATCTCATTAATAAAATTCAAAATAAAGCAGCATAGGATATAAAAATAGTATAAGCTAGCCAATCAGCTAGCAGATCGCACAAGGGTTACCATATTTTCTGCATGTCTGTGCTGCACAAGTTTATTACCTCATGAACACATTTTGTGGGTCAATGAGCAGAGGTGACACTTTTTTTCCAAAGGCTTCAACATTCATTCAAAAATCATTTATCCTGAAATTTGCATTTCTGATGTAAATACATTTGTAAGTTAACAGATAACTGAAATGGCATACACTATAAAGCCTGAAGTGACCTCTATGTGATCTTTTCAGTTATAGCAACAGCCATTATTCAGGTCTTTATAGGGCTTGCTCTGTGCACAGGGGCACAGTCATGCTGGAAAAGGAAAGGGCCTTCCTTAAATCGTGGCTGCAAAGTTGGAAGCATAAATTTCCTTTATATATTTGATTTATTACAACTGTTAGCAGTTGCTGTGGCTAAAACATATGAATTTAAAAATTAGAGGGCGCGTCCCAGTACTTTTGTCCAAACCGTGTACGTACTATTTCTGCATATCCAACTTTCCGTAAAATAGACAAAAAAGACACATCATGTCTTTGCCCTATTAAAAAAAAAGTCTTGATTTGAACACAAATTCTTATGGACTGCAGATGTTATATGACGGCATACAAATCATTTATTTATTATATAAATCATACATAATATAAACAGAGGGTTATGTACAGTTTTAAATGTTAAATCTTCCTATGAAGTGATATGATGACTATCACATTTAGAAATGACATATACCGAGCACCAAAGCAGACAGTGGGTTATAAAGGTTGGGTCTGGTCTCAAGGTTCTGAACGGAAATGATCCAGTATGTAAGAAACTTGGCAGGAATTAAAACCAAGACTAGTTTTTCTCAACGTTTCAAGCAGACAAATCCTGAGCAGCATGCAAACTGGCTGAACTCTGAATGATATGCAATATTTAATCCTGTGAGGAGTGTGAGGACGTGTGTGAGGACATGTGTGAGATGTGTGTATGTACAGCCTGCTAGATTATTTCATTAAACTGGATGACAGAATATTAACGACATTACTACACCAGTATGAACTGCATGGATTAATCCAGGACGGACGTTCAGCAGCAGGCTGGGAAATATTGATTATGGATTCTAAATGTTTATTAGAAATAAAGGTAAAAAACATTTGGATCTTTTACAGGTGAATCGTGCAAAACCACAAGTTGTGCCTATTTATTTTATTTGTTGTGATTATTGTAAATGTTTTTTTTTATTTTCAGATGAGCTGATCTGTATAACGGAGGATGTAAAATTAAACCTTGTTTGTAAACCCGTCGTCCTGGAGTTTAATTTGCAGCTAGACAGTCTCAGCGGTTTAAACCCCAGATGGATACTGGTGCTGGACTAGGTTTATTTGCCAAGTTATTATTTAGTGGTGCAAGTTAACTGATGTATTGTGTAAAAATACCAACAACCATGGAGAACCTGATCTAGTTATTCTAGTTTTTTATTTACTTATGCAAAGTTGTAATTATTGAAGTGATTTACTGTTGTGATTTTAATTTTGCCCTTTTAAAATTGATTTATGGTTGTAATTAATTTTGCTGTTTTCAAAAAATAAATGAATGGTTCTAATTTTATTTTCATTCTGCGTGCACTGTGAAGGGATTAGACCTCAAACTAAATCAATACCCTACAAAGCACAAATAAATATAAAAAGCCCTATAAGCCGCTCAGGTGGCGCAGCGGTAAAAAGACACGCTGCAACCAGAGCTGGATTCTGAGTACATCGTTTCGAATCCAGCTCTGCCTCCCCGGTTCAAGGCTGGGCGGCTGTATGAGCAACGATTCGCCGGTTGCTCAGTTGGGGGGTGGGACAAAGAACCGGATGTGGGTCTCTCTCTGTTAGAATGCGATTACGATCTCTGTCGGCTGATCAGAGGCGCCTGCACAGGGATGAGGAAGAGTGCCCTTAGGGTGTGTCTCTCTGCATGCAACGCTAGGTGGCGCCAAACTCATCAATGTGCAGGTGGCAAAAATGCATCCGGCTGCTGCTCATGTTTCGGAGGGGATATGGGTTAGCTTCGATCTCCTCTGTCAGGGCGGGGTTCGGCATAGACAGAGAGGAAGCATGATGCAAATTGAATGATTGGATGCGCTAAAGGGGGAGAAAAAAGGGAAAAAATTAAAAAAAAAAAAAAAAAAAAGCCCTATAAAAAATTGAATGAAAAAAAAAACAATCTTGCCATGTCAAGTCAAGCTGATTGGGTTTATTGTATAAACAGACACAGACAGTAGCATGTTGACTGGGTTTGATTCTGGTATCCTACTCTCTAACATCACTAATTTTCCGAGGAATCAGTTTCCTCTGTGGATCCGTCGCTTTCCATTTCAATCCTTTTGCGCTGGTGCAAGGATTTTCGGGGTGATGGTTTCCTGCACGGTTCCCTTAGTCCCACTGCACTGCTGCTGCTGTTAGACGTCGGACTGACAGCAACCTGAGCAACACTGTAGCGCAGAAAAAACACGGTGAACATCACCAACATGTCATATCATGCTTATTGCTTAATATTCCATATCAACAGTTCGAAATGTCAGCTCTGGTGTGCTAGCGTGGCGTTGGTATCCCCCACCCCCAATTTGTCTGGAGGTCCCAAATACAAATGAGCAGTAGTTAAATTACAAAAGTTTGTTAATGTTTGTAAACAGGTATTAGTAATTTGTCCTACTCCTAAATTCAATAAATACAGTGATCTACAGTACTATGGACAATACTGGGTAAGAAAGCACTGGGACACCCTGTCTAATTATTGAATTCATGTGTTTCAGCCTCAACAATTGCTAACAGGTGTAATAAAGATATATAATATAAAGAAAATTATATGCTTTGCACTTTGCAGCAACAGTTTAGGGATGGCGATTTCCTGTTCAGGCATGACTGTGCTCCTGTGCACACAGTAAGCTCTATAAAGACTCGATTTACAGAAACTTCAGTGCACAGAGCCCTGACCTCAACCCCACTTAATAGCTTTGGAATGAACTGGAACATCAACCGAGGCTTTCTTGCCCAACATCAGTGCCCAGCCATAGGCACAAATTCCCACAGACATAACTCAAAGTCAGAATTCTTCCTAAAAGAGTGGCTGTTGTTATAGCAAAAAAGGTCCCGCTATTTTAATACCATTTATTTTTTAAATGAGATGTCCATGTTGACTATTTAAACCAGGGTGTTGCCAGGTCCCTCTTTATCCTGCAGAATTACTTTCCAACTGGCTGTGGTTGTGTTTTTGCTCTGAAAAATAGTTGGGAATTTAGAAAAAACACTGTTTTAAATCTCAGCCATTACACTGCAATAGTAGGTGTTGGGTCAACTATGTATCAGTTTAATCTATTCACACTGAAAGTTGCCTTTGTAAAATTGTTATCTTTTAGTAAATTTCATTTTAACTTGGTGTTCTGAATTTCACATCCATCCTGGTGTGACCAGGCCTTTATTTAGGGCCTGAAGTGTTGTGCAAAGCCATACTGGTTAAGCAGATAAATGAACACTTACAGCCTCTCCAACTCCTGGTCCATCTCTGGGTCGATCAACAGGTCTGATCTGTTTGGAAGAGCACCTGGAGGAAAAGCATGAAGACAGCTTCTGTGAGTCTGCAGTCTACTGCTTCCCACTCCTGTATTCTGTTGTTTTCCTAATTTTGTGGTCTAATTTTGGACCAGGTGTGTTGAGAGGATGGACAACAACACATTTAAAACATGGCAAAGGTGCCATGACTTACAAAATGTAATTTTAGGCTTAATTACTTCTTTTTCTGAGTATGACAAGCTGATTTATTACCGATGCCCTGGTTGATTCCTTCATGTTTGGATAAAGCCATCAGGAAGCTGTAGTAGGAGATTCTTGTGTTGCTCTCCAGAATGTCTGTTATTGCAGAAAGGGGTGGATATCTGGGGAAAGAGTAGCTCAATAACACTCTGCTGTATAAAACAGTTGGTGAATTGATGAAAAAAAATCACTGTTAATTAACTGGGTGTGTCTATAATCATTCATATCATGTATTGGTTAGTTAATGGATCTAATAAATTACTAAATCCAAAATATGACTAGCAGGCATTTGGGTGGTACATCAGATTCTTTGTGGCTGTGGGGGACAACCGGCTGTGTCCAAGGAAGGATAAGCTGGATAGTAAATCACCATTTTTTCTCCTGCTGTCTGGCCAAGGCACCAGCATGAGTGGTGGAGCAATAAAGAGAGCATAGCATGTTTCTTCCTACCCTACGTTCAGACTGGCAACGATTTTTCAAGTCTTGTCACCCGAATCACTGATCGTTCGTGGCCCTGTGTTCACACCAGAAATGTCATCATCTCCTGTGGGTGTTTGGTTGCCATTGTTCAAAAAATGCCATGACAGTGCAGCTGACTTTACTGGCTATTATAAAGTGTATTATATTTTTTGGATGGAGTGACCAGAAAATATACTGAAGTACCATTCATAGATCATTCAAACTTCTGCTGTTTTTAAGAACATTTTCTCACTTTTACTTTACTTACTTTGGTTTGAAGCGCTCACACAGTCCCTTAATACACTCGAGGAGGACAGAGGAATCGACGCCCTCCTGAGTGTCCGTCTCCTCACTGCATATTGGTTCAGCTGATGTGGACGTGGGGACAATAACAGTGTTTGGGTTCTTTCCCTCCAACAGGTCCTCATACATCACCAACACATTCTCCAAAAACTCTGTTGAAGAAAGGTGTGGTTTAACTGAAGATACTTAATCTTAAGAAAGTACTGATGTTTTACAACATACTCCAAAAAGGGCAAAACCGTAAAACTGAAGGTGATGTGAATTAAAATACGTTAAATTGTGCATTTCTTCGTTAGTATTTTACAATAAACTTGAAACCTTAAATTGCCAACAAGTAAACAATCATTTATGGATGGATGGATCATTACAGCAGCTAAAACACAATGCTGGACTTTGTAAACATCACAACACACACTTATATGGCTAAAAGTATTTGAACTCTTGACCATGTGTTTGTTGGACAACCCATTTAAAAACAAATGCCTTTAAAATAAAGTGACATATATATGATCTTTTCAGCTTCTCACAAGACTTTGAAGTATGCCTGTTGATATTTGTACCCATTCAGTTAAAAAAGCATTTGTATGGATGGGATTTTGGTAAAGAAAGCCTCAATTAATGTTCAGTGGGGCTGAGGTCAGGCCACTGGAGTTTTCTTTAACCAAGCTTTTCTTCATGTCTTTATAGAGCTTGTTTTGTGCACTGGGGGCAGAATCATGCTGAAAGAGAAAGGGTCTTTTCTAAACTGTTACTGCAAAGTTGTAATTGATTTATTATATCTATTAGCAAGTGTTGTGGTGGAAACACATTATTTCAAACTTTAAAAGTGTTGTCTCAACACTTTGTCTATATAGTGTATATTAAGTGTGACATAGAAAAAATATCAATATAAAAATGAGGTTTCTGTGAAAATACGTTCATTTATATATTATCATGTATCTTCTTTTGATTGTTACTGCACAGAAAGATCTTTCCTACAATAATTTAGGGTTTTTTTGTACCTCAAACCCTAAAGTCTGTCGATACATCATGTTTGTCCAGATTAATAATGATATCTTGTGACAGACTGTTTGTTCACATTAAAAATGTTATCATGTGAAATAAGAAAGCAATTTTTACTAGGAACATGAAAATATAAGGAAGTGCAGGACCTACATGAGCAACCACAATTATGTAGTCTAGTGGAGTCTTCTGACCACCACCTTTAAGATTCATGTTGTGTCAATCAGAGGGGAGTCACACGTAAGTCACACACACAGCGACTTTAGACTTGACTCATTTCAAATGACAGATTATTTGTTTATTTCTACGCTACATTTTTTACCTTCATAATAGAACTGGATTTGAAAAGCGTAGAGAAAATCTGAAAGCGACATAACACAGTCCACAGCATCGTCCATCAGAACAATCCTACCAGAAACAGAACAACAGTATAAACTGGTTGTCCATGTTGCCATAGCTACAAATAAAAACATTGGGTCAGAAAGATTTAAAAAGGTAGTAAAAATAGTAAACACAATCCAAAAGTGCTGGACATGGTTTATTACTTGGCTGTATTTTGTACTATTTCAGCAGGAAAGTCCAGACATATAAGATGGAGCAGTGAAGTGTACTCCAACGTGGTCAGCAGATCTGCAGAGAGGATGTGTGTGTAATTTATAACTCTGTACATCATCCAACACACATAATCTCAATTCTGTACATCAAACACACACACACACCTCTGTATGTTTACCATTACACTAACAAACACAATTCTGTACATCAAACAATACACACACAATGGAGTAAGTTACCCCTTACGCTAAAACATACACACACCATTCTGTACATAAAGCATTACACTAACACAGACATCACACACACAGTCCTACCTCCATTCTTTCCAATCTGTCTAAAGCATTTCCAGAAGATGTGGATGAAGGAAGCTCTGTTGTGTGGTGTTGCCTTAACATAGCTGAATTCTCTAAAAAGAACATGATTCCCGTTCTTTACACTAGTAAAACTGAAAGACAGACAGGTAAAAACAAAACACAAAGTTACCCCTAAACTGAGTCAAATTTAGTAGTCCTTACAGTGCAGAAATCATTTCATTTAAAATCAGCACTTATGGGCCGCTCAGGTGGCGCAGCGGTAAAAACACACACTGGAACACCAGAGCTGGGATCTCGAATACATCGTATCGAGTCTTAGCTCTGCCTGCCGGCTGGGCTGAGCTACCACATGAACAACGATTGGCCTGTTGTTCATATAGAGGTGGGATATTAAAGCCGGTTAGGGACTCTCTCATAACTATTACGTCTGAAGCTGCATACTTGTGTACTGAAAAAGCTTACTACTTTACCGGCTGAGCAGTGCATACTTCCTCAAATTTAGAACGTACTGTTTAAGTATGCGATTTCAGAAGCAGCCTAGGTGACAAAATGCATACGGCTGCTGCCGACGTGACAGAGGGGGCGTGGGTTAGCTTCGTTCTCAATCTCAATCGGAGCGGGGATCTGTATTGGTGGAGGGGAAGCATGACGCAATCGGGCAATTGGATGCGCTAAAAGGGAGAAAAAGGGAGAAAATGTATTAATGTAACAAAATATATTTTTTATAAAAATCAGCACTTATGAGACCTGCCAGCAATAATGTAAATTTTTGGGGTTTGCCGCTGGCAATAAAAATGAAAAACACAATTTTGAGACAATTATTTCTAACTGTGATACTGGCACTTCTCACCCAGCTGATACGCTGTGGTATTTCTACAACTGTTGAATATTTAGTGGTCTCTGTGCCAAGGGCAGTAAGGAAACCAAAACATTATGGTAAGGAAGATAGTAAAGGACCCCAGTCATCCCAGTAATGGACTGTTTTCTTTGTTACGGTCTGGGAAGCTTTTTCGTGTCCTAAAAGCCAAAACGGAGAGGATGAGGAGGAGCTTTTTCCCACAAGCTATTCGAGTCCTCAACGAAAATAGCATTCAGGACTAAATGTACACAACTTGCACAATCTAATTCATATGTATGTATATATATATATATGTGTGTGTGTGTGTGTGTGTGTGTGTGTGTGTGTGTGTGTGTGTGTGTGTGTGTGTGTGTGTATATATGTAGATATACAGGTATGTATGTTTATATAAGTATATGCGTGTATACAGTTTTTATATATGTATATATGTATGTATATGTATGGATTCGTATTTGTGTATATAAGTATATGCGTGTATACAGTTTTTATATATGTATATATGTATGTATATGTATGGATTCGTATTTGTGTATATAAGTATATGCGTGTATACAGTTTTTATATATGTATATATGTATGTATATGTATGGATTCGTATTTGTGTATAGTAATCACGTCTGTATAGCATTATGTTGCACAGTTTCTGCACTAGTTGTCACTTTTACAAACTTGTTCACTTTAAATTGCTCTTTTTAAATTATATTGTTAATTTTTCTAATTTTTCTACACTTTACATTTAAAAACATTTCTAAATTTTTTGTTTAATATATATTTTGACTATTTTGTAGTTTTTGTAATTACTGTGGCCGAGCAGTCACAAAAGCATTTCACTGCCAGTTGTATGTGACAAATAAACCTTGATTTGATTTGATTTGATTTTGAGTAGGAATGTGTTGGGATGGATCGGTTTCAATTTACTTTATATTTTAATGGAGCTATGCTATTATTTACAACAAACATGTTAAAATGAGAGGTTCTAAATAATAAATGCAGGGACATAAATGAGTGGCACATCTCTTAAAGTGGGTGACGCACAATAACATGGGTCCAGAGGACCTGGGTTTAATTTTACTGGTAAATAACCACAAAATACTAAACAGACAAAGGTTGCAGAGGCATGACAACTTTTAAAACATGCAACCATTAGCTGAAATTGATGCTTGTAGAGATCAGACTCACTATTCAGCGAAGTATCGGACGATGCCAAACTGGATGAATTCATCTCTGTGCTGCAGGAACTGTGTAACAGCATCGTTCAGATAAAACAGTGCACTGCTCTCTGCTGCAATACATTCAGATCATACAGATATAGGGTTAGGACTCCAGGTACAGACGCAAATATAGTAAGTGTTCATAAATAATGTCAAGCTGCACCAAAATACACAAGCGACATCACAATAACGCACCTAAATATTCTTCAGCGGACAGGGTGAAGCGATCCGGGTTCATTTTATTGATGTGTCGTTTGAGAGTGATTCGGCTCTCTGAATCGGCTCCTTTAGCTAAATCTTTTGAGCCGACTCTAGCGATTTATTTTCAGGTGCATTGCGTAGAATTTGGTGATTACATTGCAACTATGATTTATTTCTTTACCCCGGCATTTAAATACAGGAATCTGACATGTTTGTGTTCGAGAAATACAGAGGACTTGGCATCTTATGTTGTTAATATGACTGACAGTATTGCAATACACCACCTGTGTCAGACATCCCAAGTTGCAAAAACTAAGGGAGTTCAGGGAGTTACCCCCGGACCTCGACCCCGACCCCCCAAGCCCAAAAAAAAAAAAAAAGCTAAAAAACCTCTTGCACACACCAAAGGATTATGGGTGATAACAGAACTTTTAGGAGCTGCTAACTGAACTACTAAGCTAACTGTTCGCGTCACAAACACATTAATGTGAACTACATAGTGCACTAGATAGTGTGAAAGATAATATATTTATGTTCCCTACATAGTGCACTAGATTGTATATTAGATATGAATTTATGTTCCCTACGTAGTGCACTAGATAGTGAATTAGACAATTGGTTTATGTTCCCTACACAGTGCACTAGATTGTATATCAGATAACAGATTTATGTTCCCTACATAGTGCACTAGATAATGTATTAGATAACACATTCATGTTCACTACATAGTGCACTAGAAAGTATAACTAGATGATGATTTGTGTTCCTTGCATAGTGCACTAGATAGTGTATTACATAATTATGTTCCCTACATAGCGCACTAAATTGTATATCAGATAACGGATTTATGTTCCCTACATAGTGCACTAGATAGTGTATTACATAACTGTTCCCTACATAGTGCACTAGATAGTGTATTACATAATTATGTTCCCTACATAGCGCACTAAATTGTAAATCAGATAACGGATTTATGTTCCCTACATAGTGCACTAGATAGTGTATTACATAATTATGTTCCCTACATAGCGCACTAAATTGTAAATCAGATAACGGATTTATGTTCCCTACATAGTGCACTAGATAGTGTATTACATAATTATGTTCCCTACATAGCGCACTAAATTGTATATCAGATACCGGATTTATGTTCCCTACATAGTGCACTAGATAGTGTATTACATAATTATGTTCCCTACATAGCGCACTAAATTGTATATCAGATAACGGATTTATGTTCCCTACATAGTGCACTAGATAGTGTATTACATAATTATGTTCCCTACATAGCGCACTAAATTGTATATCAGATAACGGATTTATGTTCCCTACATAGTGCACTAGATAGTGTATTACATAATTATGTTCCCTACATAGTGCACTAAATTGTATATCAGATACCGGATTTATGTTCCCTACATAGTGCACTAGATAGTGTATTACATAATTATGTTCCCTACATAGCGCACTAAATTGTATATCAGATAACGGATTTATGTTCCCTACATAGTGCACTAGATAGTGTGTTACATAATTATGTTCCCTACATAGCGCACTAAATTGTATATCAGATAACGGATTTATGTTCCCTACACAGTGCACTAGACAGTATATTAGACAATTGATTTATGTTCCCTACACAGTGCGCTAGATTGTATATCAGATAACGGATTTAATACGCGATAGGGAATAAAGTCTGTGTCGCCTGCGTGCGCGTGTGTGTCGCTCTTGGCCGCTCGTTCTAGATTCCGGGAGATTTTATCTGACTTGCGGGCATCAGGGAGCCGCTATGTACAGTATATGCGGGAGACACTTGGGATGTCTGCTGTGTATATTTGTTTTTGTCTGTCATATCTCATATAGTTGATCTGTACTTAAAACTGGTAAATTTGTTTTAACAATTCTTTGTCAATTATGTTCTGCAAATTGGCCCATCCACTAAACAAAGCGCCGTTTGAGATCCGAATGAATCGACTCTGACAAGTGTACTGAGTCAATAAATGTGACTCAGTACAAAAGAGCCGGAATGGCCGTGGGACTACATGGGATTTGTAGTTTTCAAATACTAAAATTGTAGTAAACAAAAATAGTTCAAAAAATAAACAAACAATCGCACATTAAGAACAAAATACAGAATCCAGACATAGTTGGCAATATAATAAATGATTCTGAGTCACTAATATAACTGAATGAGAGGGTTTACTTTTCCTACAGATGTGACGTAACCTAAACGTTACTACCATAGCAACGCAGAGACGCAGCAGCGCCTGGATACCAAACAATCCAACTATTGCAATAAACAAAACAATCCAACAGCGACTTCTACTAATCACAATATCCTAAAAACAAGAGATACATAAAAATAACAATCTCAATGCAAATGACCATTATTTATTATATATGCAACCTATTAAATAGAAAACAAATTATTATTACTATAGTAGATATTATTTCTAATTTATATAATGTAACGAATTTATATATGTACTTACTGATCTGGTACTACATTCATTGAAGTAAGTTTGTTTGTTTGTTTATTAGGATTTTAACGTCATGTTTTACACTTTGGTTACATTCATGACAGAAACAGTAGTTACTCATTACACAAGATTCATCAGTTCACAAGTTTAATGTCAAACAGTCATGGACAATTTAGTATCTCCAGTTCATTTCACTTGCACGTCTCTGGACTGTGGGAGGAAACCGGAGCTCCCGAAGGAAACCCACACAGACACGAGGAGAACATGCAAACTCCACACAGAAAGGACCCGGACCGCTTCACCTGGAAATCAAACCCAGAACCTTCTTGCTGTTAGGTGACAGTGCTACCCATCAAGCCACAGTGCCACCAAAAAATGAAAATAACCATCACAGTTTAAATGACCCTTATTCATTTTCAAAAGTTATTATGTTCACATTTGCAGCATTTAGCAGATGCTTTTATCCTAAGCTACTTACACTTTTCACTGAATACAATTTAAGTGATGGTCAAGGGCCTTGCTCAGGGGCCCAAAAGTGGCAACTTGGTAACAGTGAGGTTTCAACCAGCAGCATTATGATTACTAAAAGGAGAGACAGAGAGTGAGTGTACTTACCTATCTGATACTCACATACAGAATTGGGTGGGTATACACCCACCTACTGTAGCCCATCTGTTGCTGTGCACAATTTGTGTACAATTGAAAAGGACCCCGATACGATTACATTGACCAGATGAGGTTTGGTTGGTGAACCATTTAGTTTCAGCACTGCCATTACACGTTCTGTTTTGAGTGTATCAGGTGCAGCTGGATTATTGGAAATGTTAAATACTGTTTAAACTTACTGTTAGCACTGGTTGTAGGTAGACACTTAGACACTGGTGCTGTTTTCCATGCACAACGTGTTTCCAATAACAATATACTGTTGCCCTTATATTTTGGTTGGTTCTTTATTCTCCTCCCAGCATTGGCAGTGAGGTCCTAACAACACTGCTGCATCTGCTACACTTAAAACTGGTTCATGACCCAAATAACATTTCATCAGTGGGGGTCTTAAATAGAGTATTGAGGTTGTCTTAGTTTACAGAGAAACATGTACAGTGGGGAAAATAAGTATTTGATCCCCTGCTGATTTTGTAAGTTTACCCCCTTACAAAGACTTGAACAGTCTATAATTTTTATGGAAGGTTTATTTTAACAGAGAGAGACAGAATATCAACAAAAAATCCAGAAAAAAAAAACATTAAATAAAAGTTATAAATTAATTTGTATTTAATTAAGGGAAATAAGTATTTGATCCCCTACCAACCAGCAAGAATTCTGACCCCCACAGACCGGTTATGTGCCCATGAGGCACACAAATTAGTCTTGTCCCTGTATAAAAGACTCCTGTCACAGAATCAGTTTCTTCTTGGTGAGAAAGAGACCACTGTTGGTGCGATAATTCGAAAATGGAAGAAATACAAGATCACAGTCAATCGCCCTCGCTCTGGAGCTCCATGCAAGATCTCACCTCGTGGGGTAAAAATGATTCTGAGAAAGGTGAGGTCAGTCCAGAATTACACGGGAGGAGCTTGTCAATGATCTCAAGGGAGCTGGGAGCACAGTCACCAAGAAAACCATTAGTAACACACTTCGCCGTAATGGATTGAGATCCTGCAGTGCCCGCAAAGTCCCTTTGCTCAAGAAGGCTCATGTACAGGCCCGTCTGAAGTTTGCCAATGAACACCTGAATGATTCAGAGAAAGCTTGGGAGAATGTGATATGGTCAGATGAGACCAAAATTGAGCTCTTTGGCATCAACTCCACTCGCCGTGTTTGGAGGCAGAGAAATGCCCGGTGGGGATGGTGATCTTGGGGTCATATCCAGCATTTCTCTGCTCCCAGCTCCCTTGAGATCATTGACAAGCTCCTCCCGTGTAATTCTGGGCTGACCTCACCTTTCTCAGAATCATTCTTACCCCACCAGGTGAGATCTTGCATGGAGCTCCAGAGTGAGGGCGATTGACTGTGATCTTGTATTTCTTCCATTTTCGAATGATCGCACCAACAGTGGTCTCTTTCTCACCAAGCTTCTTGCTGATGGTCTTGTAGCCAATTCCAGCCTTGTGCAGGTCTACAATCTTGTCCCTGACGTCCTTTGATAGCTCTTTGGTCTTGCACATGGTGGTCGAGAGATTTCAACGGAAGAAACTGATTCTGTGACAGGAGTCTTTTACACAGGGACAGGACTAATTTGTGTGCCTCATGGGCACATAACCGGTCTGTGGGGGTCAGAATTCTTGCTGGTTGGTAGGGGATCAAATACTTATTTCCCTTAATTAAATACAAATTAATTTATAACTTTTATTTAATGTTTTTTTTCTGGATTTTTTGTTGATATTCTGTCTCTCTCTGTTAAAATAAACTTTCCATAAAATTATAGACTGTTCAAGTCTTTGTAAGGGGGTAAACTTACAAAATCAGCAGGGGATCAAATACTTATTTTCCCCACTGTACATGTGTACAAAGACCTCTGTGGTAGGTATGGTTCATCAAATAATCAATAAATGTACGTACCGGATAGGTGTACTTAATAAATGTGCTTGGTAAATAATGTATGTGTGTGTATTATTGTGTGTATTATTATTACTAACTAAAGTATATATATGATCATTGTTATTATTATTATTATTATAACATTAGTATTACTTTTAATAGTTATAATTATAGAGTCTGTATGCATGTCTGTGCTTGGGTTCTACATAAATTGGGCGGTTCCCTATTCATCCCTTCTCACTTAAATTCCATTCTTGTTAGTAACTTTAACTTTAAATTTTTCTTCTTCTTTTTTCTTTGTTTTAAGCTAGTAGAGTGTTTATTGTTTTTACATAAATGGGTGCTACTGTAAAAAACTGCAATTTCCCTCTGGGATCAATAAAGATTCTGATTCTGATTCTGATTCTAAGTGTACTATTGTTCAGTGTTCGGTTAAAACCTATTTGCATTTACAGTCATTCACATTTGGAGTTAAAGCTGTGGATTTGGACTGGATATACTTAATTAGAATAATGAAATAAATGATGAAAGTTAGTGAATGTTAAGTAGGGTGGATGAGGTGGTTGCTGCTGGATCCTCCCTTGTTTCTCCGCCCTGAGAGGCGTTTCATAGCCGGCCAGAGAAATGAGAGGAGATATCGGCTCCGGCTGAACCACAGCGCCTTGTCTTCCTGTCCTAAAGCAGGTAACCTTCATTATAAACATTCCTCTCAAATATGAATTTAAGCTTACATTGCTGTTTTGATCATTAGTGGTGGATTTAAAGGTTTTATGTAATTGGCGCTGGTCTGTTTGGGCAGTGTGTGCTGCGTTTTCAGGGCCTGCTGTGTCCCTGTGGCCACGTCCCAATCCGCATAATTCAGCACTAAGGAGTGTTTCAGAATAGTACAGTCTCAGTTCAGATGGGAGGCAGTGTTTGACGTACTACTTAGTGCGTTAGTATGCGGATTAGGACGCATCCCGTATTGGATGGAGATCTGTCAGACAATACGTGTACGTCGTTATTGTTTTATAGAAGGAGTAATTTTATCTGTAACGCGTTTCTATTCCTGTGCCGGGTTTGTTTTTGACTCTGTTTAGCTGTGAATTTTACAAGGCGTTGCTAGGCTAGGCTAAGCTAGTGTACCTTTGTGTTATGCTTTATTAGCTAGCGACGTGCTAATAGCTGATTAAGCGTCTAATGCTGTTGTTTATTCGTTATATGGGTTCTGTTCGCTATATGCGTTTTAAATTTAAATGTTATCACCATGGTAACCTAACGGTTTAGCAGTTCTAACGTCTGTCATAACGTCTCCATTATAACCAACGTACATTAATTTGTATTGTGAGAGATTTTTAACTAGTATAATAATTATTTTGACTTCTAGAATGCTTAAATAATTATATTTGGTGTTTTAGGAGTTTATCTCACGTTAACTAGTTAAAGCGTGTTGTTTCATTAGCAGTGCTTGGGTTAGTTTAACCATCTGACAATCCCATATGTTTTGCTGTGAGTGAGTACAGTTTATCAATGCTACTTCTTTGTGATACCAATTCTAAGAGTTTTTAAAATTTGTTTTGTAAATAAATCGAAAAATAGAGGCAAACGTGTAATAAATTAATATGTTTAATACATGGCATGATTCAGTAACTTGTATCTTGCAATTCTTTGTGCATATACAGTGTTAAACTTCAATTTTAATTTCATGTCATGGTTGTCCTGCAGATTGGAACACTTTATTGTCCAAAAAGCTTTCATTAGGTAAAGTTTTTTTAATTACTTTATTATGGGTTTTTGGCAATAGGGCATCTGCAGGGTAAAAATGTTTATTGTATGTATACATGTGGCAATTATAGTTCTATAATGTCGTTTAACCCCTGACGCCTTGTTTACACCTTAGACACCTTGTTTTAAACTGATGAACTTCTCATCCCAAAATACCAAGCACAACGATAGACCGTGCCAGCCCACTATCGCTGGGATCCGGGATTTGAATCCCCAGCGGTGCTATCAACCGGTCGAGCATACAGACATGATTGGTTATGTCTGGGTTGGAATGGCCAAGCCCAGCAATGGATTGGCATCCAGTTCTGTCCATAATGCCTTACTGCATTGCGTCCAGTTATTCCAGGGAAGCTGGACTTGCACCAACTCTGAACTGCATAAAGAGGTGGTAAAAAAATATGGAGTACATTTAAAATGCATATTTTTTGCCAAGATCAAAAAGAAAACCCAAACTCTCACCTTAAACTGAAAGGAAATTAATGTAATCCAGAAAGCACATCAAAAACAGGTCTGCCATGAATGAGAAGCTACTGCAACATAGAAGGCACTGCTCACAGTCGAGCAAGCTTAACATCACTAAAGGTTAGATGTGACTTTTGCAAAAAAAAAACAATGCCAGCTTGAAAATCAGCATCTGTGAAGTTGATTAAAGTTTGTTTTGAATAATAATAGGGACCGTGGTAGCCTAGTGGGTAGAGCTTTGGGCTATCAACCGGAAGATTGGCGGTTCAAATCCAGGCTCTGCTATGCAGCCACTGTTGGGTCCTCGAGCAAGGCCCTTAACCCTGTCTGCTCCAGGGGCGCCGTACGATGGCTGACCCTGCGCTCTGACCCCAGCTTCCAAACGAGCTGGGATATGCGAAGAAAGAATTTCATTGTACTGTACATCTGTATATGTATATATGACAAATAAAGGATATCTTATCTTTTTTTATCTTATAAGTGCAAGGTGGTCAGCTGAGTTATTTAGCCACAACGACCAAATGTATGTTTGTGGATAAAAGGTGTTGCGTTCCAACAACATTTTACCTTCGGTCAGGCATGATAATGGTAGTATTATGCTCTGTGACTGTTTTGCTGCCAGTGAAAGTGATGCATTAAGTATATGGAATTAAATCATTAGCAAGGGGGTTAAGTTTAAATGCAGTTGGGTGTGCCATTAGAACAATAACCCAAAATGCTCACCAGTATTGATTTTGGACTGCTAAATCAAGCACAAAGGAAGTCTGACCTCAACCTTATCAAATTATTTGAACTGTACTAAAACATGTGTACCAGAAAATAAGACAGAGCTGTCAAAAATCCATATTCATGAAACGAGTTAAGGACTGTACACATGTAATTATTAGGGATGTCCCGATCACGTTTTTTTGTTCCCGATCTTTAATTTTGATCCCGATCCGATACCGATTCTCAAACCGATACTTGTGTTTTCTAGATATTATCTAGATAAAAACTAGATAATACTGTTCACACAGTGCACACTTCAAGTACATTACAGTTATTCAAATTAATCCAATGTACATGTTTAACAACTGAATAGCTCTGCAGTGCTGTAGGAAAATAATGCCTGCATCCAAGCTATTGCTTAATGTTCTTTTACAAAATAAAAGTAAACAAACCTAGTGCAGCATTGTAGTAAAAATGAAGTGAGATAATTACAGTTTCACTTTGAACTTTATATTCAAAGAACATAATTCTGTTTAATGCAGTGATACACTAAATATGAACATAAATCTCCACTCACAAGTGGTGTAGCAGCTTAACTTGAATATAAAAAAACAAATAAGTTACTTAACAGCATTACAGTAAAACCTGAATACCAAAATAAAATGGAAAGTCACTCTTTTGTTATGAAGGAAAGCCAGTTCTTAAAGTGCTTGTATTGTGACAATGGTTTGATGGACGGGTCTACGCAAAGTGAGTGTGTTTTGACCCTTTGGGGCTTCCATAGCGCATGGGATAGCGTGCTCGGCTCTGGCTGTCCGCTATTCGGTACCGTAACAGAAGAAGTTAATAAAGTGTTAAATGCTCCCGACAATTTGTGAATATAGCGTGTATTTTATTTCTTTATTAAGCGAGTGCATCACTACCACGCTCGGTTACATAACTAAGCCAATCAGAGCGCTCGATACTTAGATGTCGTTCAGTCTTTTAACACGTAAACTCGTAAAAGCTGTATGTTACACACCATATAAACAGTAAAATTCTACAGTAATGAACGCAGCTCTGCTCCCACCGCATTACAGACATTACACCGCTGTTGGACTCGTTTCACTTTCCAATTTAAAGTATTTCCACACAGCGGACACGCTGACGTAAAACAAAAGATCGGGTTATGATCGGCATTAGTAAAGCCGATCTCCGATCAGTTAAAAATGCCTTGATCGGCCCCGATCCCGATCTGTGAGATCGGATCGGGACATCCCTAGTAATTATGCATAGTTTCAACAGGTCAGGTCAGGTCAGGTCAAGGCTTTGTGTGGGCTGCTGGAGTGCCTGGCACACCAGTATTGTTAGACAGTGTCTTATATATGATTATAACCAAATCTTGGCACTCGGGTGGCAATAAGTTACGCTGAATAGTGTCCACTAAATGCTGTGAATGTGAATGGGTGTGACAGGAGTTCCACAGCTCATATGGTTTGATCCGGGACTCCAACTGTACCAATGTTTTTGCCTTGCGATACAGTTTCTAATCCTCAGATGAGTGTCAGTACAGTTTATAGTACTGACACTAGCTCTAAATTTCTCTTTATATCTTAACCGTTATCCCCTTCGATGGTTTGTTTTATTTTGACAAAGGCAATGTTCTGAGTAAATATGTCAATGAGTAACCGATAAAGAATTGTTGTTTATTTATTTTCAACAGCTGATGCTGATTTACAGAAATTACTTGAATTTTGCATTGTATTCAAGTATGAAGGTCAAACTCTGCTTACCCTCTTATGATAATGACACTAATGTTGTCAGAAAAAGCTTTAATAGATCATTAAACATCTTGATCATTATAGATTGTTAGACCTTGTAACGAGCTGTTTGCTGCAGGTTTTGTATAAAATCTGTATCTGTTCTGAATGTTGATCTGCTTCTGCTCACTACGTTTGTGTGCAACTGTTTACGTTACCGTCATGTTTAGTATGTAACACAGTTTTTCATAAGACAAAGATGAGCTGTTATCAGGCTTGGTGATGTTTTTATTAATAGAAATAATATTTAATAATATTTAATATTGGGACACTTATATGCTGCAGTTGACTCACGATGGTTGGTTGTTGGCTAAAAGAAATTGGCAAAATTGGCTTCCCTAATTCTGTGTCAAACAAAACACGATAAGCTTGAATAGATGACTGATTGGTTGTATCTTCACATTAAAGTTGGGTTCGTTTGTTTGTTTATTAGGATTTTAACGTCATGTTTTACACTTTTGGTTACATTCATGACAGGAAACGGTAGTTTATCTTCACACAAGGTTCATCAGTTCACACAAGGTTATATCAAACACAGTCATGGACAATTTAGTGTCTCCAATTCACCTCACTTGCAAGTCTTTGGACTGTGGGAGGAAACCGGAGCTCCCGGAGTAAACCCACGCGGACACCGGGAGAACATGCAAACTCCACACAGAGAGGACCCGGACCGCCCCACCTGGGGATCGAACCCAGGACCTTCTTGCTGCGAGGCGACAGTGCTACCCACTTAGCCACCGTGCCGCCCCTAAAGTTGGGTAGAATAAGCCAAAAGTCTTAGAAGATTAGTGCTAAAAAATGGAAACGTTGATGAGTTGTTATGAGTTTGTTGTTAATAAATGGATCTAAACAGGACTTGGTTATTTTCCCAAGTAGTTACGTAAGCGTTACACTATCCTTGCATCTTGCAACCCCAGGACCTTAATCTCCATCCATAGAGAGAAATGGACATTGGCAATCGGATGATCTTTCTGAAGGAAAAATTGTCATCACAAAGACTGATCAGTCCATCTTTATTTTGAATAACAAGACCATGTAGTGATAATGCTTTGTTTTTTGAGTGTGTGTTTGTGATTTTAAATGGACATGATGGGAATAGTCTTTGAGGTCAGTCAAGTGTTGGGTAGCTTCCAGCCAGCATATCCTCAGATTATTTTATAATACAAAGTCTAGCAGCTCTTTTCTAGAAATCGATGTGAAATGTGAACACATCTCTCCGATATACATTAAGGAGCATTAAGAAACCACTCGTCCTGGCTTCAGCAGGCTTTTACCACTCGAAGATGTTTATCGCATCACACAAAAGTGCTAGATTGTAGTTTTCCTCAAGGGTTTGTAGATAACTATCAGAGCCGTGTTGGATTTTTGTATTGATGTGTTCATGACGGACAGCACTTGGGTGTGTCGTGGGGTGTCTTTAATGCTGGCAAGTTTAGTTCCGTATAGTTTGTTTATTAGGATTTTATCTTCACACAAGATTCATCAGTTCACAAGGTTATATCGAACACAGTCATGGACAATTTTGTATCTCCAATTCACCTCACTTGCACGTCTTTGGACTGTGGGAGGAAACCGGAGCACCCGAAGGAAACCCACACAGACACGGGGAGAACATGCAAACTACACACAGAAAGGACCCGGACCGCCCCACCTGGGTATCGAACCCAGGACCTTCTTGCTGTGAGGCAGCAGTGCTACCCACTTAGCCACCATGCCGCCCAGTTCCTTTTAGTAATATTGTGTCCTCGCAATCATAACTGCTCATGATTATAATCAGAGTTCATGTTGTTATTTTATTGTTGGGATTGTGTAGTATGACTAAAATGTAGAATTGATTTGATGTTTTGGATTGCTTTGCATATCTGATGCAGTCACTGAAAAATATTGCAAAAAAAGTGTGATCATAAATATCCGACTTTTATTTGAGGAAATACTACACCTGGATCTGCGCCTTATCAAGGTACCAAAGCGGCACTTTTTTATTTTTAAACATTCACTGCTTCTTACCCACTAAAAAAATATATATATACAAATTGATACAGGTGTTTTTGTATCTGTTGGTCCTGGATTTTGTAAAGTTGCTTTGAGACAATTTTGCTTTGAGACAATGTCTATTGTAAAAAGTGCTATATAAATAAAGTTGACTTGACTTGAATTGAGAGCTATAAGGCAGAAATACCCTGGACAGTTCATTTATCCATCGCAGGGCTTCACCCCCCTAAAGACATAACCAGTCATGCCTGTTTAGTCGTTCAGCGGGCGATAAGCATTAGAAGATGGTAAAGAAGGCCTCGTGTTAACCATAATTTGGTCCGTAGTTTTAGGTGCGTAAAGAAAATCACTGAAAATGACTGAGCATTGAACCACAGTTTGATGAGTGAGGTGACGATTTTTACCATGGGCTGAGCTTTGTATGCACCACTGTTTGCATATGATTTGTTTGGATATTTTTTTTCGTTCTGTGAATTTTCTCAGGAGTTCAGTCTGTGACCTGTAACCCGTGTTCCTTGTGGTACTTATTATTCTTTTATTGTATTAGTATGGGCGGGCTGCTTTCTGACTAGTGAGTGTAGGTCAGTGTACTAGGACGTACCCCCTAACTTTTAGGTTTGAATCTGAATGAGTAAGCGCTTAACCAGTAACCGACAAAATAAGTCATTTTAATTCATTATTAAAGGCTGAAGCTTGATCTGAACAGAAAGTAAAAAGTAGAAGTAACAGCTCAGACAGAACAGAACTGCTGTAAATCCAAACAAAATTTTTATGCATTCATATCAATGAGATAACGAATAACGGAACGATTCCACATTATAATCAGAACCAGAAGCTGTTTAGCTTCAGACTACATGTTAAACTCTGCACATATGGATCTGTGTGCAGTACTAACTTCGTACACTGATGTGGATATTTTCATGTCCCTGCATAAAGGCCCAACTCGGATCATCTTTTAATAACAACACTATTGTTGTCAGGTGGAGCTTTAATATAGCGACTGCATCGTTATTCATTACGGTTATATTTAGCGCTTAGAACGGACTGCTTGCTACCCAGCTATCCAGTAAAATTGACACTGATCAGCCATAACATTAAAACCACCTCCTTGTTTCTACACTCACTGTCCATTTCATCAGCTCCACTTACCATATAGAAGCACTTTGTAGTTCTACAATTACTGACTGTAGTCATGTTGTTCTTCAATGGTCAGGACCACCACAGAGCAGGTATTATTTAGGTGGTGGATGATTCCCAGCACTGCAGTGACACTGACATGGTGGTGGTGTGTTAGTGTGTGTTGTGCTGGTATGAGTGGATCAGACACAGCAGCGCTGCTGGAGTTTTTAAACACCTCACTGTCACTGCTGGACTGAGAATAGTCCACCAACCAAAAATATATCCAGCCAACAGCGGCCCATGGGTAGCGTCCTGTGACCACTGATAGAAGATGAGCAACTCAAACAGCAGCAATAGATGAGCGATCGTCTCTGACTTTACATCTACAAGGTGGACCAACCAGGTAGGAGTGTCTAATAGAGTGGACAGTGAGTGGACACGGTATTTAAAAACTCCAGCAGTGCTGCTGTGTCTGATCCACTCGTACCAGCACAACACACACGAACACACCTGGTCCTGATCATTGAAGAACAGCATGAAAGGGGGCTAACAAAGCATGCAGAGTAACAGATGGAGTACAGTCAGTAATTGTAGAACTACATAGTGCTTCTATATGGTAAGTGGAGCTGATAAAATAGACAGTGAGTGTAGAAACAAGGAGGTGGTTTTAATGTTATGGCTGATCAGTGTACATTCTGAATGCTGAACTGGAACCTAAACCTCTTTATATTTAATTGGGTGCTGTAAGCATGTCAGTTATCAGTTAATGGTCAACTAATGACTGTCGGACACTAGTTAAAAGAAATTGGCAAAATTTGCACCGCTACTAATGTTAAAAACGAACACAGTGCTGACTTGTTCCTTTAATTTTTTGTTTTTCAGTCGAGCAGATAAGGCAAACAGGGAGGAGCCGCCGCCGCCGCCGCCGCCGCCATGGGGGACGACAGCGAGTGGATGAAACTGCCCATCGACCAGAAATGCGAACACAAGGTAAAACGCACTCAGGCTGAAATCCCCTAATAGACTTGTTACACCAGACTGTTTCTGCGTCAGTAGTTTAAGGTGATGCTGTTAGCCACACTGGTTCTGCATTTCTGTTAATTTTGTGAAGGTGCTGGCATGTTTTTAAAGCTGCGTGACTTTAAGAAAGTTGAGAAGTCACGTTGTAGTAAAAAGAACACGACTTGTCGTTGAAATGCATGAACAGTCATGATGTCATTATACGAACTTCCCTAACAAGTGCTGCTGTTGCTCTTTATGCAAGGTTCAAAGAAGTGCAGAGGTTTTAGCATCTCTGACCAAATGACCCACAGTGCTGTGAAAAAGCTGTGTAAACAAAAATGCATTTCAAATGAAGGATAAATGACAAGACGGGTTCGTCTGGGGATCATATAGCATACGAAACGTCATGCATTGATCCCCATTATCCCCAGTCTCATTATGGAGACACCATTGATCAGCCAGCAGAGGTCGTAATTGCAGCAGTTATGATCATTGTCCGTATAGGTGCCCAGCCTGCAGGTCGCAGAGCTGAGATTCAAAGTTGTGAGTTTAAAACGTCAGATCTGGTGTGCTTGTGTGTTTTCCCACTAAACATCATTAGTCCATTGAGCTCTTTAGGACTCTCGCACCAGATTGTGCTTTACAATAAAGTGCTGACTCAATCTTACCATCTCTGAAATGGAACGGCATTTCAGAAGCACTTGAATTATTGTCCGTGTGTAACTGCAGCCACTAACGGCTAATTCCAGTCTAAATCTAAATGTAGTGTTAATTTACCTTCTTACCTGGCTCAGCTGCTGCAGTTACTGCTAATCTGTTTGTTTTTGTGTGCTTCTCTAATAAAATAAAAATCTTTTAAGGTGTGGAAGGCCAGACTGAATGGATATGAAGAAGCACTAAAGCTTTTCCAGCGGATCAGTGATGAGAAGAGCCCTGAATGGGGCAAATACCTTGGACTTATCAAAAAATTTGTCACGGAGTCCAATGCTGTGGCTCAACTGAAAGGCTTGGAGGCAGCACTCGTATTTATTGAGAATGCACATGTGGCTGGCAAGTAAGTGTCTTCAGATTATAATGGGTCACAAAAACAGTCCATGCTGTTTAGAGAAGAGAAACCAGCTCTTTATATCCTAAAAGGTTTCATATGCTGTTTATGCACACCTACTAATCTGATCAACAACCCTAGAATATGTTTACATAAGATAATATTTTCATTTAATACCATTTAGAGCAGTAAATAAGATGTTTGGCTTTGAGGTAGAGTTAATTACTCGTTCTGTTTAGCACTGACAAGTATTAAGACCACACCTAGAACTAATTGGCCCAGTGCAACCTAAACATAGAAAGAGCGAGAGAGAGAGAGAGAATGGGGAGATTTTTACACTTCTCCTTAGTAGCTGCTTTAGTCTGGTTAGGACATAGTGATTCTGAAACTTGGGAGGAAGACACCCTGGACAGGGCTCCAGTCCATTGTAGGGCGTACCACTTACGTTTGTACCGTCTCACAGGGCAATTTTAGAGTTTTCAGTACAGCTACTGGCATGATTTTAGGAAGAAACCAGAGCAGAGAAAGCCTACACATGCGCGGTTAGAAGAGCTCCAGGCTTGGGCTGTAGATTCTGTTAGAACATATTTGCATTATCTGTTAGTTATTGTTTTTATGGTCAGAACTTTTACTTATGTAAACTGTTTTAGTTACTCTGCCAACCTCTTCCAATTTACATTTACAGCATTTAGCAGATACTTCCTTCCCCACAGCAACGTACAGTTGTGACTGAATACAGTCTGAGCAATTAAGGGCCTTGTTCAAGGGCCCAACAGTGACAGTCTGGCAGCTTCTGATCATTAGTTCAGTGCCATTAAATGACTTTGATAAGTTAGGATCAGATGACCGGGTTACAGTACACTATATGGGCAAAAGTATTGGGACACCCCTTCTAATTTTTGAATTCATGTGTTTCAGCCACGACAATTAACGAACAGGTGTTACAAATCAATTATACATATAAAGAAAATTATATGCTTTTAACTGTACAGCAACAGTTTAGGGAAGGCCCTTTCCTGTTCCAGCATGACTGTGCCCCTGTGCACACAGCGTACTCTATAAAGACAAGTTCGAGAAAAGTTGAATGAAAAGTTTGGTTTAAAGAAACTATATTGACCTGCACAGAGCCCTGACCTCAGCCCCACTGAACAGCTTTGGAATGAACTGGAACATCAATTCAGGCTTTATTGACCAACTTCAGTGTCCAGTCATATAAATTCTCTTTTGATTGAATCCTGTTTGTAGGAATTTGTGCCCATTCAGTGTCTCATGGGAAGCCTTCTAATTAGTGTGGCTGTTGATGTAACTAAAAAGATCACATTAAGGTCACTCTATTTTAATACCATTTGTTTTTGAAATGTGACATCCAACAAGCTTATGGTCAGGTGTCCAAATACTTTCGATTATATAGTGTATCTCGGAAAGGCCATTGTGAGTTCCCATTGATAGTGGTTGAAGGAGGGACTAGCCAGAGGACATGTGGTGTCTGGTACTGACCAACAAATTGGTGCTTAATTGTATTTTGTAGCTATTAAACACAATTACAATTGAATTGGCACCTGCAGCCCACTCCAAACTAATTTTAATGGTTTGGGAACTGATGATGATAATTGCTGCAGTTTTGCAAGAAGAATTTTTGTTTGATAAAAAAATATTTGTGTTTCTTCTTGATTCACTGTATAATTCCAGTAACAGAGCACAGATTCTCGTTGGCATTTTTAAGATGACAAAAACATTTTCAAAAATGGGTTTTGTTTAATGTGAGAACTAGTTGTGATTGGAATCTTCAGACAATTTGCTGTGACGCCCTGCTTTTTCATTTGACGCTCCATGAGAGAGAATTTGTTTATGAATGCTTGTTGTTTACCCGTGTATGTGTGTGCGCACGCTCAACAATAACAGAGGTAATGTGATCCCTGGTGAAAGAAAAGCTATTTAGACAGAGAGAGACGGTGGAGAAAAGCCATTAGTCACTGTTGCTCTTTTCTGAGCTGTGTCTGCACAGCACACAGTGCTGCTATAGGATACGTGTGTGGTTTATAACAGTGAACAGGATTAAGTGGGTGCTCCTGGATTGTACATGTTTGGTATAAATGTTGGCTGTAACAATAACTGGTACTTTTTGTTGTTTTATTGAGCAGTTCAATTCAGTTCAGTGTAACTATTTTAGGATAGGATAGGATTTTAGGATAAACACTGAGGAGATAATGATCTTTCCAACTCAGATAGCTAATACAGTTGTAATCAGATATATTAAATCCCCCCCTTCCCCATCCCCAAAAAGGATTTGTAACTATAAACCTTTCTACAGAGCTAGTTTTGGGTTTAAATAAAGTGTTTATTAGTTGACTGATGCAGTAAATAAACAATAAATTATGATGTATTGAGTATTTTAGAGTAGCAATACATTTTGTTAGTACTTAATACTTTCTCACTACCTACTGCTAGTGTGTAGGACCTAAAGTTGGGTTACAACATATTTGAGCATTGGGATTCCATAAACAGCCTTCATTAATCACCTCCCAGAGATTCAAGTCTCCATGATCAACATAATGAAAACTAAAGAGTTGTAGCAAAAGCCGAGAGAGATCATTCATGGTTTCAGTGCACCAAAAGGGGCTTAGCATTAGAACAGTAAAGAAAAACTCCCTTGTTACTCCAAAAGACTTATAGGATGACCTAATAAAGCCTCTGATAAATGTCTCAGTGGTGACCATAAGATCAACTAACAACCAAGGACTCAAGCTTTTACCTGCACGGCTAATTCAGTATTCAGCAGAAAAGGTTGACATGCAAATAATCATGTTTAAGAAGTTGCTGAACTACATTACAGGTGTGTTCATAATTAATGGCTCTAGATCTTCTAGTTACCAATAATAACTTCTCTTGAGTGGCTGCCAAACAACTTGTCCTCGTGAGCAATTTGAACTCATTAGTACATAATGACCTAGTTGTTTTTTTTTATTTTAAAAAGTAGTGATGGAAAATATACAATATGGTTCTGTTTGAAATAGTCTACTGCATACTACTCCAGCATCAATATGTTTTAATGTTAAATTTAACAGATTGAAGAAGAATAAACTATGTAACAAAAAATAAGGCGGTCAGGTGGTGCAGTGGTTTATTACAGTAGCCCACCATTGCTGAGCTCTGGTTTTAAATTTTGCGGGGCTATTGGCCGGCCAGGTGTTCATGCAGATGTGATTGGCTATGTCTGAGAGCAGGGGTGGCCGAAGCCCTGTGATTAATGAATTAGCATCATATGCAGGGTATTTTTGCATTGTACCGATTGTTAACCATGTCACGACCCTGACCAGGATAAAGAGGTTGATGAAAGTGAAATGTGCAGAAGAAGGCTCATTTAATATTTTGTTAAATTTATAGCAATATCATATTAACAAATCAATACAATCTTTGCAAATAATTAATCAAATTCTTTCATATTTCAGTTTCCTGTGTAGGATATTTATATTTATTTTCACTTTGTGGTTTTGTTTTATGTTCTTTTTTTGCTGTTTTTTTCTTGCATTAAAATGTGCTGTGTTTTGTTTTGTTGTCAATAAAGCGTTTCCTTGTTTTTACTTGAAAAGTCAAAACATGACCGGCGTGTCTGCATAAAATTGTAGAGGACGATATTTTCAGTCTACGCTGATTTATATTAACAGTTAATGATTGGCCATCTCTGCTCCTTCTGAAATGTAAAGATCTGAGTGATGAGTAACATCATGCTACTTGTCATTTCTACCTCATCATTTTAATTGAAGGTTTTTATATCACTACTGTTACTTTAGTCTTTTATTGTATGTATATGTATTAGTAAACTATTTCAAACAGGCTGATAACAGGCAGTGTTTGTGTACAAGATTAAGAAAACTGTACTCATAAAATCTGTTTGGAAGGACTAGATGAGGAATATGCAGAAAGGCTGATAAAGCTCAATTGTTGCAGTATTGCTGTTGAATTACGGGGAACTTTAATGCTTGTGCTAGCAGCAAAGTTTCTGATTAGTGACTGATTAGTTTTCAATCTTGTCTTTCAGGACAACAGGAGAAGTGGTGTCGGGTGTAGTGAGTAAAGTCTTTAATCAGCCCAAAGCCAGAGCGAAGGAACTGGGAACAGACATCTGCCTCATGTATGTAGAGATCGAGAAAGCCGAGATCGTCCAGGATGAGCTCATCAAAGGATTGGATAACAAAAACCCCAAGATTGTAGTAGCTTGCATTGAAACCCTGAGGAAATCACTCAGGTAAGTCCTTCAGATTAAAGAGCAAACAATATATATATATACACATTATATGGCTAAAAGTGTTTGGTATTGAAACAACAGTTGCAAAAATAGTTCTACTCTTACATATGTCTGGTGTGTGAATACTCTCTTTCCCCAATCAGATTTCCTAACGTATTTAGTAATGGTTATAAACAAGTACAAGTCAAAATATAGAGTTAGTAATGTAAAGTGGGATATATTTACTGAAAGTATATTAAATAGTAAGAGCAAATTTTCTCACTGTATATTATCTCTTTGTTTTATATTCATATTTTAATTTCTATTATTAAACATTTGATTTGTTTGTCTTGTAGTGAATTTGGTTCTAAGATTATAACACTGAAGCCGGTAGTCAAAGTGTTGCCAAAGCAGTTTGAGTCTCGAGAGAAGGCAGTGCGAGACGAGGCCAAATTGCTATCAGTGGAGATTTATAAGTGGATTCGGGATGCTCTGCGTACTCCTCTGCAGAACATCAACTCTGTACAGGTGAGAGAAAAAAAGGGATTTTTTAAATATTTGCAAATCCTCAATTTAAAATTCCTGCAACACTGCAGACCCCACCCTGACCGAGGTGACTATCATGTGTCTCCTCTGACGTGCACACAGATTGGAGAAGAATAAGGTTTCATGTACAAAGGGTCATGCAGCATTTCCCATCCCTCGTGCAGGAGCCTCGACCAGCCAGTAGAGGCTTTAGTTATAACGGCACTGAGAAATCCCGTTTCCTATTTACATTTATTTTCAGCCGACTAACAGTGAATTTCCACTAACTTGTGAGAGGATCCCTCTAAGCTTGGTGCAGCAGCCAGGAGGTGATTCCCATGCAGCATTTTCTCCTAGAGAAAGGGCAAAATCATTTTTGTCATAAGAATCAAGATGATGTGATAGTCTGGCAGGAAAGGCGGTTTGTATTTTCTTAGGCCTGAGAATCATGCTCTTTGTGTGATGTGCTCTTGGCTGCAGCTGAAAGAGTTGGAGGAGGAGTGGGTGAAGCTCCCTGCCGGCGTGCCAAAGCAAAGCCGCTTCTTGCGCTCTCAGCAGGACCTGAAGGCCAAGTTTGAGCAGCAACAGGCGAGTGGTGGAGACGAGGCAGATGGTACGACCCTTTATCTCACACAGACACACACACAAAGGCTCCTAGGTGCAGGGCTGAAGATGTGCAAAGCTTGATGAGGCAATCTGAGATAATTATTATACGTCGTTGTATTTTTTGGGCTAAGCGTTAATATATTATTATTACATCTATAAATAAATTCCTAATTAGTGTTTTAAATCCCTAAATTTTGCATGCAGTAGTTGTTCACACTTATTAAGCTAAGCTTAAAAATAAGTAAAAAAAAAATGGATCTTACATCCGTATCTGAAAACACCTTCACATAAAAATGTTGCAAAATTAACTCTCCTGTATTCCACAGTATTAAAAGGGGCACTAGCATAATAATTCTGAACACACTCTATATAGTTTGTGCTAATATAAACATATCTATGCATGGGCTTTAACTACTGTATCACCGTAATGCGATTTCAGGTGAGGAGGAGGAGGATGGAGGTGCTCCACAGGTGGATCCATATGAGCTGCTGGAAGCTGTTGAAATCCTTTCAAAACTCCCAAAGGATTTCTACGAAAACATTGTAAATCTGAAACCATACTTTTCTGCTTTGTAGCTTTAATTATTCCTAAGCTTTAGTTAATAATTGTTAATTGTAATAATTGTATGTTTCTTTTTGTTCTAGGAAGCAAAAAAATGGCAGGAAAGGAAGGAAGCTTTGGAGGCAGTGGAAGCCCTTACTAAAAACCCTAAGCTGGAGGCCGGAGACTTTGGGGATCTGGTCCGAGCTCTCAAGAAGGTAACAACGGTGTTATTTTGTGAAATGGGTTCTCTCTGCTCATACAGCCACCAGGAATACAGCAATCAGAAATACTATGTTGTCTTTTACCATGCAGGTCATTGGCAAAGATGCCAATGTGATGTTGGTGACTTTGGCAGCCAAATGTCTAGCTGGTCTCGCAGCAGGACTGCGCAAGAAGTTTGGAACATATGCAGGGCATGTAAGTTAAAAAAAAAAACAACTGAGGTAGAAGGTGCCCTCATTATGAAAGTGTCAGAGTCTGTCAGTACTGTACAACTCTGTCTTTACAGGTGGTGCCAACCATTCTAGAGAAGTTTAAAGAGAAGAAACCTCAGGTGGTCCAGGCCTTGCAGGAAGCCATTGATGCTGTCTTCTTAACTGTTAGTACTTCTAAAATCATTATTATGTGAACTAAAACGTGATGAGTGCAAAATGTGTAGAATAATTACATCTTGGAGGGGTCAGATGGCAAAACAGTCTAATCCACAAGCCCAACGCTGTGCCATTTTACTTGGCACACTTGGCCACATCTGAGGGAGGAAATCTGGGTGGGGGGGGGGGTCCAAAGTGGCTTTCACAGGATACATGGCAAAACGACTTTTGCGCTCCTGTGCAGTCGTTTTCTACAGAATGAGGCAGTGCCGCTTACCTTGCTGCTGTGCACATTTACCAAATTGACACTCATTTCTTTTTTTACTTGGTTTGACCTTTGTTGCAGCACTTAAAGTTCAATCAAGGAGAAACCACCAAATTATCTATACTGATGGATCAAAAACGGAATCACATGTAGGAGCAGCAATCTATACATCAAACTATCAACAAAGCATACGCCTTCCCCAATACAGCTCTATTTTTACAGCAGAAGCTCACGCCATCCTACTAGCCATGAACTATATTCTAATTAGCCCACACAAATTGTTTTTAATATGTTCAGACTCAAAATCCTGTCTACAAGCAATGACATCACTACAAACAGATCATCCATAGAGAAAGATCTTAGAAAACACGGAGTCTACATCACATATTGCTGGATCCCCAGCCACTACGATATTCAAGGAAATGAAAAAGCAGATAACCTGGCAAAAAAAGCTGCTGAAAAACAAATTACCTGGTGTTATGTTCCACCCACTGATGCCTTCTATATAATTCGAACACTTTGTAAAAACATATGGCAAGAAGAATGGGATAGCAACACAGCAAACAAACTCTATGAAATAAGACCACAACTTAACAGTACCCAAACTCGTTATCCATCGAAAAGACATGATCAAACAGTTCTAACAAGATGCCGTATAGGACATTCAGCACTGACGCATAGACACCTACTACTGAGGGAAGAGGCACCAAATTGCCAGTACTGTCAAACACAATTATCAATAAAACATATACTGACAGAATGTCAAGCTATTGACAATAGCAGGAAAATATACTACAAAGACACGAAACATGAAAGAACTTTTTCAACATAACAATCCACAAAAAATACTAAATTTCTTGAATCATCTAAAAATCAAAAATCAAATATATTACAACAATTTTAAACTAAATTAAACCTACCACTTTTATTTTTTATATATATATATATATTTTTTTTTTAATTTACTCATAAAATGCCATGTACATAGCCATACTGAGCTGGAATGGCAATAAACAAAAATAAACAAACAAACAATCAAGGAGACAAATTGTTTATATTTTATATTTTTTTGAAATATAACGCAGCTCTATTTGCCATCCGTGTAGTTAACATGATATATTTCAGTCTTAAATCTCTCACTCTGTTTTTGGACTATAAAATCTTCTCAGTCGTGATATTTCTAAACATGCTAAACACTAAAGTGATTTGTAGCCAATAATGTGTGAAAAGAAGGGAAACTTTATTTTTAAAAATTATTTGACTTGTAATGCTGTCGTGCAGACAACTCTTCAGAACATCAGTGAGGATTTGTTGGCAGTGATGGACAACAAGAACCCATCAATCAAACAGCAGGCGTCGCTGTTCCTGGCTCGAAGCTTTCGCCATTGCACCCCTGCAACTCTGCCAAAAGGTGTGCTAAAGCCGCTCTGTGCTGCTTTTATCAAGGTGAGTCCTGGCAGACTAAATAGACTAAATATTTTACCATAATTTGGGTTGAATCCATATTATTTTTAAAAATATCCTAATAATGATTTGCATTGTGCAATCTGTAATAGAGATGGGAGGAGCGGATCAGCTGTAGATTGAAAACGGTTTATGCTGTAATAATTAATGCTGTGGGCCAGTGCTTTGAGATACTGGCTTAATTTATATGAAGTTACTATCTCTTTATCAACTTTATTTATTAACTCTGGTCATGTTTATGAATCATTTATACATTCTTAAACCTTGTCAATGTGATTCATGTTATTTTCTTATATTGCGATAGCTTTGTTGATAAACAGTAAATTGTTTAGTTAATCATGTTGGTTATTAATTTAAAAGGAATGATCTTTTGCATTAGTTATGCAGTTGTGTAACACGCTAGCCCAATACCATAAAGAGCTAGAGCTCTTAAATTTGAATATAAGCTGTACTGATGGCCTGGCACCCAACAGGCACAATTGGCAGTGTGTTAATAATGGAAGGTCGACTGGGTTTCTCCTCATTTTTTATGTAGAAAGGATGTGATGGGTGATTCACAGCATTCAGCAATTATGTGCATGTCAGAGGGGGTGAGTACTAGTCTGTGGCTCACCTCAACCAGCAGGAATAGAGTAGATTAGAAACAACTAGAATGAGAGGAAAGAGAGAGAAAAAAACTCACTTCATGTAATCCTTCTGTTGCATTTAGTATTATTTATTCTGTGTGCTAATTACATACAAAGTATGTGGGTTTTTTTAATGTTCCACAATCTCTCTCTCTCTCTCTCTCTTTTAGCAAGTGAACGACTCTGCTCTAGAGGTGAGAGATGCTGCATTTGAAGCTTTGGGCACAGCCATGAAGGTGGTGGGAGAGAGAGCAGTTAATCCCTTTCTGGCAGATCTGGATAAGCTCAAGCTTGATAAGGTAAAGAAACCGCCTGTAGACCCCTGCGACTGTTTTCCGGTTCTTACCGTGTGCATTTTATTGTGGCAGAATTTTAGCATTGATTTAATTTTGTTTCTACACACACAGATAAAAGAGTGTGCCGACAAAGTGGAACTGGTAGGTGGAAAGAAGGGAGATGGAGGAGGAGGTGGAGGAGGAGCAGCAAAAAAAGAAAAACCTGCAGCTAAACCTCCTCCGGTTGAAGAGCCTCCGCCCAAACCGGCTGGTCCTCCTAAAAAAGCACCAGCACACAAAGTGAGTTGGTGAAGAGTTATGTGGTAGTTTAAACTTTGTGTTAGAAATCTGTGATATTCTAGTAGAAAAAAAACAGCAATTTGAGGGAACTAAAATAAAATACATATAATTAATATTATTAATATTATTAGTTGTAGTACTATTATTATTTGCATGTATTTATTTTCTTCATTTTTATCGACTGCTTTATCCTTGTCAGGGTTCAGCCACCTCCAACCCTTTTACCCCTTAGACACAGCTAGTCAACTAATAGCCCCGCTGTGATTTGTAGCGTTTCAATATGACCTAAGTAGCCCTTAGATTAAACAAACAATAAAGTTTGAGCGTTCCTCTATGTGAATAAACCGACAATACTGTCAGTCAATGTCATTTTCAATCTCACTGCTTTGTGGCATATCCAGCAGAAAGCAGTTTGCCGTATATCATGTTTGTCGTTTATTAGGATTTTAACGTCATGTTTTACACTTTGGTTACATCCATGACAGGAACGGTAGTTACTCGTTACACAAGATTCATCAGTTCACAAGTTTATATCAAACACAGTCTTAGACAATTTAGTATCTCCAATTCACCTCACTTGCACGTCTTTGGACTGTGGGAGGAAACCTACGCGGACACGGGGAGAACATGCAAACTCCATATAGAAAGGACTCGGACCGCCCAACCTGGGGATCAAACCCAGGACCTTCTTGCTGTGAGGCGACAGTGCTACCCACTTAGCCACCGTGCCGCCCTCGCATATCATGTAAAATGCATAAATGCAGCGTTAACAAATAAAGTGCAAAAACCTCATCATGTGAATCCTGCCTCACATCCCAGTTCAATTTCATATTAAGTTGTTTTTCCTAAGGGAATGATTACTATATGATCCAATGCTCCAATATATTTTCTTTCTTTCTTAATGTAAATTTAGCAAATAAGTACAAACTGTGCAATACGTTTGGATGAAAATCCACGTGCACTACATGGGGCTATTACACACTTTATAGGACCTTAGTGAGCGTTCACAGAGTTATTAGATTGTGCACAAGAGATAATTAATGGTCACTTGTGATTTTAAGGATAGATTTAGTTTTAACAATAGTTTGCTTGACTTTTATCAAAGACTTGCTTTATTGTCACAGGCTGCTGGTCCTCCCAAAAAAACTAAACCTGCTTCTGCACCCAGCGGCAAATCTAAGAAAGGTTCAGAGAGAAAAGAAGTTGTGGAAAGTGAATTATCGGTACGTAAACAATTTCAATCTGTTGTAATATCTTTTGATGCATTCAGCTTCTGTCATGCTACATTGTTTTACTCTCTGTGGGTGTGTGTGTGTGTGTGTGTGTCCACAGATCGAGGGTTGTGAGGAGAAGGCGGCGGCAGTGCTCCCGGCCTCGTGCATGCAGCTGTTGGACAGCGCTAACTGGAAGGAGAGGCTAGCTAGCATGGAGGAGTTTCAAAAGGTAACTAAACACTTTAAACTGCTGTTTTTAGTCATTTTCAAAATGTAAGTTCATTTTAACAGAACTACAGCTAAAAGAAATCTTTCTGTGTGTATGTTTTAGGCTGTTGAACAGATGGACAAGTCTGAGATGCCGTGTCAGGCGCTGGTGAAAATGTTGGCTAAGAAACCTGGCTGGAAAGAAACCAATTTTCAGGTGTGTAGTTTACTGGCAATTTACCTGTATTTTGTGTGGAAGCACTTTAGAGTCAAAATGTAGAGTGAACTGATAATTGTTCTAGGTCTCCACCCAGTAAAATGGTTTTAGGTAATTGCTGTGTTGCCTTATGTGTAATTTATGCGTGAACAGAAAGAGTACTTACACCAACAATGTTAAAAAAATAACATTATGACCACAAACAGGTGAAGTGAATAACACTGATTATCTCTTCATCACGGCACCTGTTAGTGGGGAGGATGTATTAGGCAGCAAGTGAACATTTTATCCTCAAAGTTGATGTTAGAAGCAGGAAAAATGGGCGAGCGTGAGGATCTGAGGGCCAAATTGTGATGGCTAGACGACTGGGTCAGAGCATCTCCAAAACTGCAGCTCTTGTGGGGTGTGTCCCGGTCTGCAGTGGTCAGTATCTATCAAAAGTGGTCCAAGTAAGGAACAGGGTCATGGGTGACCAAGGCTCATTGATGCACGTGGGGAGCAAGGCTGGTCCGTGTGGTCCGATCCAACCGACGAGCTACTGTAGCTCAAACTGCTGAAGAAGTTAATGCTGGTTCTGATAGAAAGGTGTCAGAATACACAGAGCATCACAGTTTGTTGTGTATGGGGCTGCAAAAGGGGGGGCCAACACAATATTAGGAAGGTGGTCATAATGTTATGGCTGATCGGTGTATGTGATAACATCAATACACTTAGGACAAACTAGGAGGAAACCTTAGAATAAACTAGTAGTAAATAACAAATCATATATTTACATCTCATGTATCGAGTCAATTCCTGTATGAATGAGATCTACTACGACTCTACAACACGACGACATGTGTAAATGCTTGTCCAGTTGGCCTTTCCAGTTAGATTATTTAAAGTTAGGGAATGTAAAGCTGGTATTTACACTGGTGTTGAGTCTGATGGAGGCTTACTAAAGTTCTAGTGAAGGAATTAAAGTGAATCTATCCTAAATCTGTTGTGCTTGAGCAATAAAACCCTAAAGCTTTAACAAGTAAATCTTTTTTTCTCCACATTTTTAGGTGATGCAAATGAAGCTAAACATCGTTAAGCTAGTCGCAGAGAAAGGCTCTTTCTCAAAGACATCAGCTCTCGTGGTGCTGGACGGCCTGGTGGACAAAATCGGGGACGTTAAATGTGGCAGCAATGCCAAAGAGGCTCTGACTGCTATTGGAGAGGCCTGCTTACTACCATGGACGGCTGAACAGGTGAGGGATTTATTATTTTTAACTGTATTTTTAAAAACGGACCTCTCTGGACTATGTAACTAGTACACACAGGACCGTTACAATAAAACACCTATAATCTATAATAATAACTTGTGGGAAGCGCTGCAGTTATTAGGCTCTATCAAACTCATGTATTACATTTTAATCTGATAGCTAAGCTTTAAAGCAGGTGCTCAGGTGGTGCAACGTTAAAATAATATAGGCTAGTCTGTGGATCACTGAGATTCAGGGTTTGAATGTATCATGTACAGAGAGACACGCTTGGCACTCAGAGATCGCAAAGTGAAGGGGTGGTGGAAAGAGACCCTGTCAGTATTTTCCCTTCTTAAACCGGCCAGTTTTGTTTGTGTGGACGTTCTGTAGCAGCAAGCAAAGTCTGTAAAAGTGTCAAAGGTTTCTCATTATTAATGAACTGATGTCCTATTTTCTGAGTTCTGAGTTTTGTCATGCAGCTAATGCCAAGTTCACACTACACGACTTTCCAAGTCGTCGGGTCGCTGTACAGTTCACACAACACGACTGAATCTCTTGCACCCGGGAGTCTTTCAGTCGTTGTATATTTCACACTACACGACCGATCGGCGACAGGGGGTTTCACACTACACGATCCATCACCAACTGGAATCGCAGACGAGCTTCTCTGGTCTCCCTTTTTTTCTTTTTTCTTTTTTTAAAACACACGTGAGAAGTGACGAGAAGTTTAATGATACCACGTCCAAAAATGCACGTCAACAAATAGCCAGAGATCAAAGTTTGTGCGCTGACGTGATGAAATCAAGGAGGAAAAATAAATGAATCTGAGTGGATTTGGCAACACGAACAGTATATGGCTTGTTCTGTAGTAAGTTGGAGGTTAATTAATAATTTTGCAATGCAGCGTGGGTATTATGTTTTGTAGAGGACGATCAAATCAGAAATACTGTAAAACGTGTGTGTGTGTGCCGGTGTATTCTTATATAAACTATATTAATTAAGCCCCTGTACCACCTGTTCACACTCGTCTCTTGCGTTTCCCCTCACGCTGTATCCTGCGTTCTCATTGGCTGTTCGACATGTCACTCATTCCCAGTTGCCCGTCTGAGATCAGATATCTGACGTGCTAGAAAACTCAATCCAGTCGCCGAGCGCTTGTTGGATAGTTCACACTTAGCGACTGAGAGCCGAGTTTTGATCGCCGAGCAAACGCCGAGTTGCTCCCGACCCGGAAAATCAAGCGCCGAGCGAAAATCAGGGCAAAAATCGTGTAGTGTGAACTAGGCATTAGGGTGTGGGGTGAGAGGTGGGTGATGGGGCTAGTGATGTTTTTAATTGGCATATCATGCATATTGCATTCTTAAAATCAAAGCGGTTCGTTGTTTTCATCCTGGCAGTTTCTTAGTATATTAAACTATTAATATATTTAGGATGGACCATCTGTAATGTATTGACACTGTTGAATGATTTTAATTCATTGCTGGATGTCTGCAGGTGGTGTCTTTGGCGTTTGCTCAAAAGAACCCCAAAAATCAGGCCGAGACGCTGAACTGGTTGGCAAACGCCATGAAAGAATTTGGCTTTGCAGGGTGAGTGGTGTTCAGTACTGTTTCTGTTTCTCCTCTCATCTATAGTGGACTTGCGCTTATGAATTAAACTGTTTACTTATTGTTCCAATTTAATCTTGCAGAATTAATGTGAAGGCTTTCATCAATAATGTCAAAACTGCTTTGGGTGCCACAAACCCGGTGAGTTTTTTATGCTCTTATGATGTCTGAATGCATGTCAGTCTGATCTTTGATTATTCAAATATCTGTTTATACACATTGTTTGCTTCTTTGAATATGTTTGCACAAAACCTTTTATTGTAGCTAAACAAGTTTCCCTGCTGTAATATATTTATAACCTCCCCAACACACACACACACACACACACAACCAAACATGTCAGTGTAGATGCCCTCTGCCATGATTGAATGCTGTGCAAATTTATACCCCTAGGTAATATTCAGCATGGTTTGCATTAAAAGCATTTACATTTAGGACATTTAGAAGATCGTTTTTATCCAAAGTGACTTACAGCTGTGACTGAATGCAATGTAAACAAACAAGGGTTAATGGCCTTGCTCAAGGTCTCAACAGTGGCAGTGGTGGGGTTTGAACCAACAACCTTCTGATCACTGAACCACTGAGCTACCTGTGTCCTGGTAAAGAACTATATTACAATATTAGACCATGTCCAAACAGCTATTGTGCTGGTGCAGCATCATATCTAAAAATTCCCTGGTTTGACTCCTTACTGTGCAAGACGACACTCAAAAACAATGAATCTGGATTGTTTGACCCTGCACATACCAACCCACACGTTTGCTGGGCCCTACTGTCTGGTTTAGGCTGTTACGTGCGGCAGAGGATTATAGAGATTATAGCATATTGTTCTGTACACCAGATGGTTAGGGTTTGCAAAATGTGTTGTTTTTTTACTTTTCTTTCACAATGCTTTTACTCAAATGCCCACATATACTTTGTTTATCTGTATGTGTTAAACAGAGTTTAAAGTGTTTAAAATTAAATCTTTAATGTTCTCTCGGAATTTCAGGACATCTTATTCTGTATTCGTTCCATGGATTGCTTTTAAAGTGCTATATTTGCTCCAGATCTTATCGTAAGTGTTAAATGATGTGACACAGCTTCGTCCAGATCCTGTTTCCTAACACTTTTGTGTAAATTGCAGGCGGTGAGGACGTCAGCAATCACTCTGCTGGGTGTGATGCATTTGTACATGGGGGCACCTCTGCGGATGTTCTTTGAAGATGAAAAGCCGGCACTGCTTTCTCAGATAGACACAGAGTTTGAAAAGGTATGTGTCTTTGTTGAAAAACTGTCTGTGCTTTAGCTGAGATGTTTGGTGAGCCGGACTTTACAGAATGACAGACCTTTTGTGGTCAGCTGTTGAGCACACAGTAACCCAGTCTGTAAGTGCAGATAATGAGAGTACAAACAAACAGTGTACACCGATTTAGCCTGAGTGCTGCAACGTGGTTTTTCAATCTACACAAACTCTCACCTCACAGACCCTGTTTAAAGCTGGCCGATGACAAGTGATCAGCACTAGTCTTCGAAACAAAGTTTAACATGCCTGGAAGATCCAATCACTCAAACTGTACATTCGTTTTAGTTTTTTTTAACAACAATCTAAAAACCAGTTCAGGGAAAAATACAGTTTAGCAGTCTCATAGTCCCTGCTTGTTAGTCTGATGCCTGTGCTAGTTGTCTGACCAATTCACCTGAACATAGCTGGCACACCACAACATCCAGCTGGAGTGTGTCGGTATAGTGCTTCAAGTATGCTAAAACAACTATTTTTGACATATTGAGGTAGCTTTATGGACATTTGTTTTATTTTATGTATGTGAGATACAAAGGAGCAGCAACACATTTCAGTATCTTTTGTCATTCTAATAAATCATATTTTTAAACCCAGGGCCCGGTAATTCCTTTCTGAGTCATTAACCAGTTTTATTTCTGATTGTTAAACGTTACACATTGAGCTTTGCTAGTAAACTGTTTTCTGCTCATCTGGATGGGACGCTGAGCCACATTCATTAAGATTAAGCAATCACAGTAGTCACAAACACCAACTCTACAACATCAGGAAGATTCGACCATTTCTCTCCATGGAAGCTACTCAGATTCTGGTTCAGTCACTTGTAATCTCACGGTTGGACTACTGCAACTCCCTCCTGGCAGGAGCTCCCATGTCCACTATTAAACCCTTACAGCTCATTCAAAATGCAGCTGCTCGCCTGATTTTTAACCAGCTCAAACACTGCCACATCACCCTACTGCTGCGTTCTCTTCACTGGCTTCCTGTAGCTGCACGCATTCAGTTTAAAACACTGATGCTCGCCTACAAAGCCAAAAATGGACCCCAAGCTACCTTCGTGGTCTAATCAAGCCCCGCTCTGTACCGCGCAACCTCCGAGCCACTAGTCTCGCTCGACTTGACCCTCCACCCAGGACTAGAGGAAGACAAGCATCAAGGCTCTTCTCTGTACCAGCACCCAAATGGTGGAACGAACTTCCTCTGTCTGTCCGAACATCGGAGTCTCTCGCTGTCTTTAAAAAACGATTAAAAACCTTCATCACCTTTTTACTAAGCACTTAAGCTGATTTGTACTTACTTACTAACACACTTTTTCATTTAAAAGAAAAAAAGAAAAGAAAAAAAACCCCACTTTGGTTCTAACAGATTTTAGCAGATTTGTGTTCTTGGACTGTTGTTCTACTTAAACTTGAGAAATGAAATGTTTACTGTGGAAGCACTTCTGTAAGTCGCTCTGGATAAGAGCGTCTGCTAAATGCCGAAAATGTAAATGTAAACTCTAAGTGATCACTAACAACAAACGCTGATGACGATGTGCAATTTCTGTCCACATGTGATCTCATCACCTGGTGCTGGAACGGGGCCATATCTTGCCTAGTATGGTGTACATAACATTATTAAGATTCCCAAAATGCTTTTAAAATGTTCCTACAGAAACCCTTAGTTCAGTGCTGGTGTAGATAATAAAGACCAGCTTGTATGGTTTGACTGGTGTAACTTGTTAACCATTTAATTGTTACTAGGTGAATTGTAGTCAGTGTCAGCGGTAGCGTAACAACTTGCGAAACTTTCTTTCTCAGATGCAGGGCCAGTCTCCTCCTGCTCCCACTCGTGGCCAATCAACAAAAGGAGCAGAGGAGGACGGGGAGGAGGCTGATGAGGAGGAACCTGATGGAGGAGCTGGTGATATTATGGATTTGCTGCCCAGAAGTGATATCAGGTCAGAACACTTTGACACAAATGTCATATGTCAAAATGTTTCAGTACTGGGGGAAAGCCCTCCCGGTGTCATTTCACTAGCTCAGTAGCTACAGTCAAGATGTTAATGTAGATGGGAGACAATAAATCAACTGCTCGAAAAGCAGTGACCTCTATATGATGCTTTCAACTATAAGAACAGCCACACTTCTGAGAAGGCCTCAAGAATTTAAAGTATGCCTGTAGGAATTTGTGACCAGTCAAAAGAGCATTTGTATGGCTGATGTTGGTCAAGAAAACCTTAACTGAGCTTCTACTTCATTCCTACTACCATTAGCCCAACATTTTATAGATCTCTGATTGTCACATGCACATTTTTGGTGGATGTTCCTAATGTTTTGGCTCAACAGTGTAAAAACATCACAATTCATAATCTTTATATTAAGCCCTTTATGGATTGATTGATATTTTTGGTATTTTAGTGAGAAAAACAGTTGCTTTTGAATGAATGTATGATTTTTCAGGTCTTGTGCGATTATGTACTTTAAATTTAGCTTTTTTCAGCTTATTTTGTTATCGCTTTAATATAAAACACATTTTACTTAATGAACTCTGGTTTGCAGTGATAAAATTACATCAGACATGGTGGAGAAGATCAGTGATAAGAACTGGAAGATCAGGAAGGAGGGCTTAGACGAGGCTGCAGCCGTCATTTCAGAGGCCAAGTTCATCCAGCCCAACATCGGAGAACTTCCCATGGCACTGAAGGGTCGCCTCACAGACTCCAACAAACTACTGGTATTTCTACTATAACTACTGGTTCATTTTTCAGTCAGTAATGAGTGTTTAAATATAGTTATTATGAACTTAGAATTAAAGATGCTGTTTACATGTATAACGCAATAACTACCAAAAAATAACAAATGCCAGTTCATTATTTAATGCTTGGATTCCTTTAATCTTAATGTTGTGTAGAGGCACATTTTATGATCGCGCCACATCAAAAAGAGTTTTAAAAGGGTTTGAAAAATCAAACTCCAAACTGTCCATACGCTTGGAATATTCATTTTTTGGCAGCTGGTCTGTTCCTGTGACTGTGTGAATAAAACCATTTCTTGACCAAAAGACAAAGGTCAAAACTTTTGTTTGTATGTTTAGACATTTTTACACAACACATGGTGCATTGATGCATTGCCACTGTGGCTTGATTTTCACTAACAGACCCTTTAATTCTCTCTGAAGAGTGAAGCACTTATAGTGAAGGTGTAACGACTTCAGACGTTTACACCTGATGCTTTCGTGTTAGTTTTCTTTATTTGTTGGTTTGTTTTGCTTTCTATAATAATCGCATTCAGTATTCTTATGAAAGCATGTGTGTGTTGTGTAATACAGGTCCAGCAGACCTTAACCATCCTGCAGCAGATTGCCACAGCGATGGGTCCTGCTCTCAAACAGCATGTGAAGAATTTAGGTTACCCCATCATCACTGTGCTGGGAGACAGCAAGGTAAATAAACCATTTCCTCAATATTACTATTTAACTTCAACCATAATCCTTTATGTGTCCTTTCTCTTGAGATTCCTCTTGGAATGTGATAAACAATTTGGTACTTTAAAAATAGCTTTGTTTCACTGAAAGTAAAAAAGTACTGCCTTAATGGAATGTAGAGCCACTCATTTGTTATTGGGGCTTAAAGACACAGGAAAGCAAAAAGTAAATGGCACCATCTCCTTTGTATTCCTGTGACATTTGTTTAGATTTTTTTATAAAAAAATTAGAAGTCTTTGACACTTTCTTGACTGGCTTAAAGCAAATCAGCTGCAACCTTAATTTTTACCATGAGTAGTTTACTACAATGCACTACACAAATTTGGTTAGAGCAGTGCTTTCCAAAAGGCTTGGACGCGCTTAGGCACACAATGACTGAAAATTGGATAATAAATATATGAAGATTCTAAACTTTTGAATAGAGTCGGGACAGTGATGTTTCAGGCAGAACAATTTTGGCTGTCTTTCGAAAAGTCTCTGGGATTTTATTAACTGTGATGCCATGCACAGGATCAAAAGCACCATTTAATAATGTATGAGAAAATAAAGCACCATCTTGCTCTCCCAGGTTAATGTACGAGCTGCTGCTTTGGCAACACTTAATGCTTGGGTGGAGCAGACCGGCCTGAAGGAGTGGCTCGAAGGAGACGACCTATCAGAAGAGCTGAAACGGGAAAATCCCTTCCTCAGACAGGAGGTACACACACGTACACACACAGCACTGTCACCTCACAGCAAGAAGATCCTGGGTCCCTCCGGGTGCTCCGGTTTCTTCCCACAGTCCAAAGACGTGCAAGTGAGGTGAATTGGAGATACAAAATTGTCCATGACTGTGTTCAGTATAACCTTGTGAACTGATGAATATTATGTAATGAGTAACTAAAGTTTCCTGTCATGAATGTAACCAAAAGTGTAAAACATGACGTTAAAATCCTAATAAACAAACAAACAAACATTGTTTGGCAATTCAGGGTACAAATTTTTGCTGTTTTGCAATCGTATGAATACGTTTCACGTTTTGTCTCTGTGAATACATTTGAGGTTGCGTTTCTTAACACAAGCGTTTTGTGATATGCTCCTGAGCCCACGCTTCTATACGTATCAGGCTAACGAACATAATGATTTCTCATTTAATGTTGTCTCGAAGTCACACACATTCAACAGTGGTTTCTGGCCTTGCCCTACCCGTACTGAGATTTCTCTGCATTCCCAGATTTTTTCCACAATATTATGTATCGTAGATGATGAACGATCTAAATCAGGGGTGTCAAACTCATTTTCACAGAGGGCCACATCAGCATTATGGTGGCCCTCAAAGGGCCGATTGTAACGTATCCTGCTGTAATTGCAGTCTGCTGTTTTTCTTGGAACTGAATTCTGCATTTATATTGTGCTCCTTTACCACAGACACGGCCTCATAACACAAGAGACGCACCGGTTTCTCTTCCTGAAGCACAAACTTGTTTTCATTTTCATTAAATTTTCTCCTTCTGCTTAATTTTCTTAATTATCTTCTTGTACATTTTAGGATCATGTGTAAATATGTGTAACATCATCTACTGGCGGGATGTGTCACTTTGCAGGTCACAAAATCAGCCTGCATTTTGAGAGATACAGTTAATGTAGGATTTTACAGACAATTGTTCTGCCCTCATTAATAGTTTATCCCCCTTTCCCAGCTAGACAGACAGACAGACACAGACAGACAGACAGACAGCTCCCTTCAGAACACAGTCGGTTTATTTGCTTTCCAGCTGTGTGATACACTGTGTGCATCAAAATGAAGTAAAAATACAAACAATAAAAACAATAAAGAACTTAATACAGTAAAAGCATACAGCTGTAGTCAAGTGTTACATCTGGTACAATATGAGCTTTAACCAAACGTAAAATAGAGCTAACGAGTTAGCATTTTGTGTAAAGATACTAATTGCTATAGTAACGGTAACAACTGTATTTAATTACGGTAAATTTGTAACTAAAACGCTGTGATATACTCACTAATCATTTACTAACAACTGAGAATATAAACGCCACTACTTACAGACGATGCTTTGGTATTATACTGATAATTATCTATATTTATTTATTATTGTTTGCATTATTGACTACGCTACCCCGCGTTCTTTTGCAGTAAAAGTCACATGGCTACTCGGCGAGGTCAAAGTTAGTTGCCATGACTACGATGACAACAGTTGCACCTAAAGGCGCAGGAGTCCCATTAAATTATGAGTGCGTCTCTGTAACGACTCGAACCATCACAACAATTGCTTAAGCGCTCGCCAGATCTGGCCCGCGGGCCGTGAGTTTGACACCCTTGATCTAAATTATATACAATCTTATACTGTATTAGGAAATGTTTGTTGTAGCCTATCGGTTAAGGTACTGGACTAGTAAGCAGAAGGTTGCTGGTTCAAACCCCACCACTGCCAGGTTGCCACTATTGCCCTTGAGCAAGGCCCTTATCCATTAGTTGCTTGGACTGTATACTGTAAGTCGCTTTAGATAAAAGTGTCTGCTAAATGCTGAAAATGTAAATATAAATCAACTCTCTGAAAGAGGTGAGCCATGACCCAGCTTTGCTTGTACATACTAATCCTTTGGTCGGTCCTCCTTTCAAACCCAATCATGATTCCTTCACCTGTTACCAATTCACCTGCAAATTGTGGAATGTTTTAAAATGGTAAAGTCTAAATATTCTATAAACCTTTTACTCCTGATTCTGCCCCTGTCCCAACTTATTTTGAGTGTGTTGCAGGCATGAAATTTAAACTACAATTAAGTTGATTAGCAAAATGCTTTTAAATACATTTCTTTGTACTTTTGTCAATTTAATAAAGGTTCAAGCAAATGAACAAAACCGATTCTTGTTTTTACTGCATTTTATAAAATATCCCAACATTATGGGGTTTGTACATGGAGCGTGGTAAAAATCTAGTGTCAGCTTGTTTATTTTCATGATCATTGGAATAGAGATGAGTCAACACAAACAAATTCAATTTAAAACAAGAAAGACCATCACAGCAAACATCATTGTTACTGAGTAAATAATGTGCTAACAGGATGGCTTACTCAGTAAGCACTATTCAAACAGGATCATATCAGTCACTGACTGTCAATTATTCATGAATATCTGACATTAGGACCTCCCACCTCATATGATTTATGCTTTGACCGACCGCAACACGGATAACACTAGACATCTAGGGTGTGTTTGAAAACCTAGTGAGCTGCCTTGCTGTCTTACTGCCACATAGGCGGCTGCCTCAGTAGAGAGGATTCTAATAAGTCATCGACTTATAAGTGAGGTTATTCGAACGCACTATTTAGACAGCGATTCCATCAGTTTTCGCTTACTAAGCTAACACAGTTTGCCTCATGCCATTCAAACCAAAAATGGTTAAATTTGCTGACAAGCCCGAATTTGCAAATAAATCACTACTTGTTGACAACTTCTTGTGCATTTTTGGACATGGTATCATTAAACCCCTCTTCACTTCTCGTGTGTGTTTTCGTGACAAAGCATAGTTTGGGGGACTAGAGAAGCTCGCCTGCGATTCCAGTTGATGATAGATGGTGTAGTGTGAAACCCCCTATCACCGATCAGTCGTGTAGTGTGAAAGCCACACCGACTTGAAAGACTCCCGATTACAAGAGATCCAGTTGTGTAGTGTGAACTTGGCATAAGGCAGCATCGAATACTCCCTCGTTATTCTGTCAAAATATCGTTCAGATTTAAGGTGCCTCATGCCATCAGCATTTTAAGGCATCAAAAAATTCGAACAGCCTTGTTCTCGGGAGCGTGCATAGGATGACGTAAAATGCTGTCTATGTAGAGAGATTACTAGGTCTTCGAACACACCCCTAAAGTCCTGTGGAATTAAATATCAGGATGTTACCAGCTCGTCCCAGCAATCAGCAGATTTGCATTCAAATCTCAAAAATAAATATAAATGTAATAATGTAGAACTTGCAGTGTGTTAAATAGTTTTCTCTGTGTGGTAGGTGCTGGGCTGTCTGGCTGAGAGGTTGCCCAAAATGCGCTCAGTGCCCTCTGATCTGATGCTGTGTGTTCCCCAATTGTACGCTTGTCTGGAGGACCGCAACGGAGATGTAAGAAAGAAGGCGCAGGAGGCACTTCCTTCCTTCATGATGCACCTGGGCTTCGAAAAGATGAGCAAAGCGACTAACAAGCTTAAGGTGGGATTTTTTCTGAATGTCTGCATGTGTATTGTAAAGCCAAAAATATTTGGACACATGTCTATGAGCTTGTTGGACATCCTATTGTAAAATGTTATGCATTAATAAGGAATAACACTGTAATAGACTTTTGGGAGTTTGTGGTGTGTCTGAAAATATTTGCTAATTTAGTCTAAAGTGTGTTTGTGAGATCAGGCACTAATGCGGGATTGTAGACTTGGCCTGTAATTGATGTCATCCCTGGGCAGCACAGTGTTGGGTGGGTAGCACTGTCACATCACAGCAAGAAGGTCCTGAGTTTGATTCCCAGGTGGAGGAGTCGGGGTTCTTTCTGAGTTTGGAGTTTGCATGTTCTCCACGTGGGTTTCTTCTGGTAGCCCCTGTTTCCTCCCACGGTCCAAAGACATGCATATGATGTTTATTCCATCTTGATGTTCTACATTATTGCTACGTTCTTCACATTCCATTTTTTGTAACCAAAAGAAGATGAAGACTTGATATAAAAAAAATATAAAAAGTGATGTGTTTTATTGGGATGCTCTATGCTTAAAAGAAATAAACTTGCCATCTCAATAACCTCATTGTGGGCGGCACGGTGGCTAAGTGGGTAGCACTTTCGCCTCGCAGCAAGAAGGTCCTGGGTTCGATCCCCAGGTGGGGCGGTTCGGGTCCTTTCTGTGTGGAGTTTGCATGTTCTCCCCGTGTCTACGTGGGTTTCCTCCGGGTGCTCCGGTTTCCTCCCACAGTCCAAAGACATACAAGTGAGGTGAATTGGAGATACTAAATTGTCCATGACTGTGTTCGATATAAACTTGTGAACTGATGAATCTTGTGTAATGAGTAACTACCGTTCCTGTCATGAATGTAACCAAAGTGTAAAACATGACGTTAAAATCCTAATAAATAAACAAACAATAACCACATTGTATTTTGTAAATATAAATCAATACAAATTTGAGGCCTTCAGCACATTTAAAAAATTGATGTTTTTGTCTCTTTGTGAGACAGATTTGCAGTACTTAGAAGGGACATTAGACTGTGTCGTCCTGTGTGTTAGTGTTTGTTTAGTTGATTTGTTTTCTAGGACTAGTAGGTGTTTCTTTATCACTTACCACTTTGTCACTAATTTTTTGTCATTTTATTTATTTGTTTCATAGACGGCCTCCAAGGACCAGGTGATGGCCATGCTGGAAAAGGCCAGGGCAGTGATGCCCGCTGCACCTGCCAAAGCCGCTCCGTCGAAAGCTGCTGAAAGTGTCCCTGCTGCAAAACCAGCCTCAGGTATGATTTTATATTTCTCCTTCTTTAAACCACTCCCAAAAATTTTGATCCAAAAAAGTTGGGACAGTATGCTAACAGCAAATAATCAACAGAAATCACCAGGCTACACTCTAAAGTTCCTGTCTGTTGCACAGAATTTGGTACAGATACGTGTTAATCACCTCAGCGTTTTAACAAACTGAATCCTCATTTGGGGAATTTAGGCACTAGCAGGTCCAGTTAAAAAAGCTATTACACAAATCTTTAGCTGCATGGCCGTGCAATTTGTTGTCATATTTTGGACTTCATGTTGCTCTGTGTTCTTTTATGAGGAGCTAGTTCTTGACTGCAGGCAGGTCAGTCTTGCTCCTGCACTCTTTGGTTGCATAGACATGCTGTTGTAGCAGATGCAGAATAGGACTTGGTGTTGTCATTGTAAATCAAGCACTGGCAGCTCTGAAAAAGTCGTCTTTGGCTTTAACACTTCCCCACACCACAATGCATCTGAACGGTCCTGTTCTATGGCGGGGCAAACACAAGGTGTATTATTTGCATGAAAATCTTATGGGTCAACTTGTCAGACCACAATATATGTTTCCACTATGCATTGCACCATTTACTGATGCATTTACACGAACACTGTAACCACTATACTGACAAGTAAAGAAAGCAAATCGACGCCCTACTTTGAAGTTTAAAAACGAATCTATTAGCCAGCCCTGATAATAGCCGAAGCAGCTGACATGGCATTAAGAATTAAACAAACAAACTGATGCTTTTTTTTGAGTTTTTTTGTGCATAGCACAGTTTTTACTTGCACTTGTGGATGCCGTGACGAACTGGGGTTGTTGACATTCCGTCAATATCCCTCAACTCATGTAATATCCATCATGCAGTGATCAAAGCTTACAGATATTAACTAGTGAGTCTCAGCCTTCTGTTTTATGCATAAAGATTTCCATGGAATTACTGAATCTTTTCATGATATTATGCTTTATGTGGGGTAAAGTGCAATCACTTCTGCAATTCAGTTCTATAAACTCTCTTTAACTGTTGAATGATTCACTAAATTATCCTGATAAGCCTTGACCCATTAATTATATTAATTATAAAGTACTTGGCCTTCCCAAGCTTCTTCTTAGCTAATCTGATCAGTGTTCTAATTTCTACACTATTGAGTGCATCTACTAACAACATTTGCTCTTTATCTCTTAGCTCCAGCTAAAAGTCAGCCTCCAGTAGAAGATTACAGTGCACCAGAACCCAAAGCAGACACCAAGAAACCCAAATCAACAGGACCTGCTGCCAAGAAGGTATTAGACCAGTGTTCATTTTACAGTAATGAATCTTTCCTGTTTTTAGCCTCTTATGCACGAACCTTCTGGTGTTCAACATGCGAAGCCAAGACAGCAATGCTTAACATCAGATGAGCATGTTTAAGGTCTGATGCTGATATAAAAGGCCTGAGATTCCAATTCCAAAGCATTTTTAACAAACTACATCTTTATGGACCTCAGTTTGTGCACATGGGTAATTTGCCACAAAGTTGGAAGCATGTGTTGTTATATAATTGTTTAATTAATTAGAAGGACCAACCCTCAAAAACATAAATGAGAATTTCAAAACACTTATTCATGTGAGCATCAGGAACATATTAAAAGTTTGGCTGATTGTTATTGGCTTGGATATGGGTCAAATTTTGACCAGGCGACTGGGTTATAACTCCTAACAGCAAGGGGTTCTTATAGGCAGCCGTGTAGGTACTTACAGACAGCGGCCCGAGGAAGGACGATTTACAAACTGCCGACAGGTTGTTGGACATTCAAGAATCATTGGTGCCTGAATACTTGAAGGCTCTGACATCTGGTGCAGAGATCCCATAAAAGAGATCATGAGGGTACCCTTCATGATGATCCATCTTGCAATTGTAATGTCCTGGAACCAGATACCCCCGGACATTTTTGTCCATGTGTCGGAGGGTTAGAGCTGTTTTGACAGAATATTACGTGGTGGTCATTATGTTTTGGCTTATTGGTCTAATGTATCTTGTATTTTAATATGTCTAATCAAATTTTCAGAATTATGATTGTGAGCTGAAGTAAAAGCTCATATTTTTGCATTGACTAGAGGAACAGCCTGGAGCTGAAAGTGAAGGTAGATAAAGACACTAAACTCAACAGACTTTCAGGCGGGAAGCCTGGCAACCCACAGGTACAAGTGGATCGGTAAATCTCAAATAATGTTCACTTTATTCTGGACTGTCACAGTTTGGTGGGCACGGTTACAGCTGGTGTGCACTCACTGTCATAATAAACTAACGTGCACTTTATCAACTGTATGGCTGGAATGATTATGGTATTCCCTAACGGCTTTGTCACACTGGGGTTTTGTATATGAAGTTCTGTTAGCAAGGTTACAGTCGTTTTGAATGAATTTACTTTAGTCTAATACGCTAGCCCACTTGTCTGTGTAGAAACCCCGCCGGCCGATAGCATTGTTGAGATCGGGTTTAAATCTTAGCAGCGGTGGGCTGGCTTGGCATCTACACAGACATGATAAGCTGTGTTTAAAGGGATGAACAATACCCTGTCCAGGGTATTCCTGCCTCGTGCCCAGTACAACTGCACCCGGCAAAACTAGACTGGCCTGGAACCTAACCAGAGTAAAGCCATGATGCAAAATTACTTCTGTTCATTTTTAATCACGTACCTTCACAGGTCCCACTGAATGTTGAAAATAATAATCCAATAATAATCCAAAATAACAGTAACCAAGCTTGATTAGAATTTATTACTCGACAGCAAGTTTCTGGTCTGACTGGGTCATAAGAAGGACACACACTGTGTGACGAGACAAATTGGTGTCACCGGGCTACTGTTCACACTGTACGACTCGATCTTTTACATTTTACATTTACATTTTATGATCTCAATGGTGTCTGTATCTATGCCTGCAAGAGCTGATCACTTTCTCTCCTGGCTCCTTTAGGGAGCGTTGGGAAAGAAGGGTCCAGCCAAGCCCTCCGCTAAGGATGAAGAAGATAGATCAGGTCCCATCTTCATCTTTGTGCCCAATGGAAAAGAGCAGAGAATGAAGGAGGAGAAAGCACTGAAGGTAGATGCCAGCATCATCTTACTTACTCTGATTATAATTCATCACTAATAATGACTTATTTGTATTATCTGCATTTGTCATTTAGCATTATTGCCCAGCTTGTACATCAATAGCACAAAAAGAACATAATATTACACAAGTTTAAATCTTAGTGGTTCTATTGACCCTGCCAACTGGTGCAATTGGCTGTGACTGGGGAAGGGAAGGTCTGGTCAAGGTGCGTGAATGATGAGTAGTGGATCACTCATTCATTCGGGGTGTAGCGCGACTCTCTGTTTGCAACGTGTGCGAAAAGTGGCCGCTGTTATAGCTGTTAAAATTACGTAGATGTCACGCTGTTTTACTACTATTTCTTTTTATGGTGCTATTCATTTATGGTCAGGTGTCTGTATACTGCATGTGCATGGATTTCAGATTAGTAAAGTGTTCGTGTGGTCTGTGTGTGCGGCGTGTGTGTAGATCCTGAAGTGGAACTTCATCCACCCACGGGACGAGTACGTGGAACAGTTGAAGACCCAGATGTCCTTGTGCCTGGCGAAGTGGCTGCAGGATGAACTCTTCCACTACGACTTCCAGCGCCACGTTAAGGCCGTCAATGCCATGATCGAGGTGGGGCACCACACACACACACACACACACACACACACATCGTCTTCTCATGATCAGGATCAAAGCTTTTAACATTCACACATACACACACCTTCTTTTACATACACTAGTAGTATCTAAATCTCTTCATTTATTTATTCACCTTCTTCTTATTTCCATCCCCTCAGCACATGGACCCTGAGTTCGAGGCTGTGATTGGCTGCTTAGACCTGATCCTGAAGTGGTTCACGCTGCGCTTCTTCGACACCAACACCAGTGTGCTTATGAAAGCCATGGAGTTCCTCAAACTCCTCTTCACCATGCTGAGTAGGGATAACTACCACCTGAGTGAATACGAGGCGTCCTCCTTCATCCCCTACCTCATCCTGAAGGTCTGTAGATTTCAGACTCATATAGTTACAGTCAAGATCAGAGAACGATGAAACAAAACACACTAAAGATTAAACTGAAATATGAAGTATTATTATCTTAATTATTGAATTAATTGATTGGGTTGTTTTACTTAATAACACATTGTAACACTTAATAAGAAGCAGATTTTTAAAATGATACGTTTTTCTTTGCCTAAAAAGGCGCTTGGTGAAGATCTTAAATGTTGATAATTAAATTTTCTATGAACTATGTATTTAATAATGTTTCATGTGAATATGAATATAATGATATATAATATAATCTTCACGTTTGTTGGTGTAATATTAGAAAACACTGAATCAATGAGAAGTGAAATACTGCTGATTTAAGATACACCACTGTTAAAGCTGCCACTGTTGGGCCCCTGATCAAGGCCCTTAATCTTTAAATTGCTTGCATTTTATTGAGTAAAAATTGTAAGTCACTTTGGATAAAATTTGGATATTTTAAAATGTGCTCCATGTAACATCGGCAGCGCCTCCAGTTGTGTTTTTGTGGACGCCTGGCCAGATCAGTGGCCCTGCTAAGATTTGGTGTTTGAACACTATGCAGAGACCTGCTAGACCTGCCGTCCACACACGGCCCGTCAGGCTGTTTAATCCGGCCCGCTGAGCATTTACAAAATTGTCCTAAAACCGCATTAATTTCACCTTTTCCCTGCCTTACCCTGCGTTTCAATTGATTCCACTAGATGGCGCACGCCAAACACTGCCGACCTTTGCTAAAGCCGAGTCTATGTGGTCTACATGTTCATTTGTCACATTTGCCATCACACTGAGCCCTACTGCCCCTCTGGAGTCGCCTATCACCCCAGCATGATCAAACCACTTGGCTGGTTTAAAACGTCACACATGAACCTTTAACTTATGTCGAAAGTGCTGCTTTAAACACTGAATTGGTTTTACACCAAGTAGAAATAAAAAATACATTAAAAATCACATTCACGCATGTGTAAATGGTGCACATAATAGCATGAGTCTGGCATTTCATTTATGTTCAAAAATTCATCCTTTAATCACGAAAATAAAGGTTTGAATGTCACCAAAGTTCAGTACATGGGCAAAAAAGGGTGACCAACAACACTGTTCCCACTGAAACTGAATAAGGTAGGTGGGCAATCTTTACTTTAGATTTCACATGAGTTTCACATGTAATTTATATTAGTTCCAAACCCCCGCCCCCGCACCCACCCGGCCCGTCTGTCAATTTTTAAAACCCAGTGTGGCCCTTGAGCCAAAACGTTTGCCCACCCCTGTGCTAGTGTGTTAGACCTCTGTGCCACCCAAGCGCCCATTTTTTCTACATTCTTGTTACTTTTTTATTTTAAGTTACACAATGCATGAAGTTAACTGCTGTGATCTAAAAACTGATTTTCCTTCATTTTGTCTCTCCCGACAGGTCGGTGAATCTAAAGATGTGGTGCGCAAAGATGTCCGTGCCATTCTGAGCTTGCTGTGTAACGTTTATCCCGCCTCCAAAATGTTTCCCTTTCTCATGGAGGGAACCAAATCTAAGAACTCCAAGCAGCGATCAGGTACACGACCATTACCGTATTCATTTATTATTATTTTAGGGATAATTTGCCATACAGGTCTTCATGTTGTAAGCTAAAATATTGCTTGCAAATATAATTGCGTACAAAAATATTGCCTACTGATTTGTGTAAAATATTAAGCTGCATCTTCTGTGCAGTGATTGCCAGTGTTGTGCTTTTTTTAACCAGGTGATATTTAGTAAAGCCTCACCTGATTTATATAGAGAATATTAATGGTTTGTAAGAGACTGCTTGTTCTGTTTGATACCAATGATTTTACTACTTTAATCATTGATTAAGATTGAAATATTACCTAAATATAATTTCCCCTGTAGGACAAAGTTGTTTATGTAGCGGTACTTGGGTGGTGCAGGAGTCTAACGTGCTATCACACCACTGCAAAGTGTTTGAACTCGCGAGTTTAAATCCCAGCAGAGCCACCGACCTGGCCGGGCATCCACGCGAACACAGTTGGCATTGTTTGAGGAAGGGTCGGTTGGCATCGGTGGGGTTTTTTTTTTTATATTATTATTTTGGTTGAGTCGTATAGCATGTGCAAAGCTCACCCATAAGTTCCTCCTAGGCGGAGAGGTGACCCCTTATTCCAATCCTATAAAAATTAGTCTCACAGTGAATGGTATTCTTCTACAGTGCCACATTTGGAATGACATGATAGGACAGTTTTATTCAGTTGACCAAATGGCTTATGTTTAAAAAAAAAAGTGATAGGATTTCTAGATGCAGTAGACATCAAGATACTTGCATAGAGATTGAACACTGAACAAATGTTACTCGAAACAGAACAGAGACCTTGTGTTCATTATGAACCTACTATGAAGTGAAAATAGACTTCTTAGCGAAGCAGTGTGTTATGTAAATAGCCAAGGATGCTAACAACATTTTGACTGAACAGAACAGACAGCTTTGTGGTGCTGTTTAGTAACTTGAATTGATATACTGCATAATTCTTTCTGTCCCCCGACCTAAATATCAATGAATGTCTCCTCAGAATGTCTGGAAGAGCTCGGGTGCTTAATTGAAAATAATGGCATGAACGTGTGCCAACCAACACCTGCCAAGGCTCTAAAAGACATCGCTGTTCACATTGGAGACCGGGACACGACCGTACGCAATGCATCACTTAATACAGTGGTGGCCGCTTACAACGTCTGTGGAGATCAGGTCTTCAAACTCATTGGCAATGTAAGTCAACGCCACGCCATCCAGTGCTGAAACCTAACCATAATGATTCTGTCGTTTTTGCTAGAAATAAAGTCATTTGTGTTTGATGTTTTCATGTATGCTTCTTTTTTTTAAATGTAACATCACAAAGGTTTTCACCATACTGTGCAAAATACAATATTGATGCACCAGTTTAACCAGTCAAGTTTTTGTGTCTAATGCAATTCTGCCTGTGCAAAAAATCAGCCACCTAAATACAAATATTAAATAGCAATTTATTGCCGTTATCATTGCAGTTTGTGTCCATATGCAGAATGTGTGATCAGAGGACATCCCATGAGAACCAATATCTAATATACTAACCTATCCTGCCATGAATGTAACTTACATGAGTAAACATGGCATTAAAATCTAAACAAATAACTCAAATAAATGTTAGACAGTTATGTAATATTTGTTGTAGGGTTGATTTCAGGTATATTGGAACTATAGCAATATAAATCATATACTACAGGTGTCATTGTCAGTTTTTGTCAGTGCAGCTGTACTGCTTATCTATTTTTTTAATTTTCTCTTTATGCTGTAAGATATTGCAATAATTAAAATTTTTATCAGCACTGACTCAGATGACTTTTTTACTTTCATGTTGCATTTTGTTTAAATTCAAAACACAAAAAACCTGAAGTGTAAATCATAAAACCATCAGCTAGTCCCATGAACAATGTACACAAAGCACATACACCAAAAAAGGTTGCTGGACATTGCAGGGCATTATAAGAGGTCTAGGGTATAGAGTGAGTTTCTTGGACAGTACCATTGGCATAAATATTGGGTTCAGTGGACAATTGGACATTGTTCCAATCGTTTGTTAGTATCATTCATGCACGTCCGACTGCACATCCTCAAGCTGCTAGTGAGAGAGTAAAAAAGCATCTGTTTGTTGCCTGGTGCTGATGCTTCCTGGCTTCTCTTCACAGCTCTCTGAGAAGGACATGAGCATGTTGGAGGAGAGAATCAAGCGTTCAGCTAAGAAGGCGCCTCCTGTCTCAACCAAACAGGAGAAAGTGCAGAAGGAGCCGAATCCTAACGCTACCTTCGTACGCAAACCCGCCCAGGAGGAGGTGCCCAACAAAGTCAAGTACGTGCCATCATGCTTCAGTTTTCTTAAAGTAATAAAGGAATTTGGAACTTAATGTAGATTTGAAACAAAGTTAGTTGTTAACAGTCCATTACATAACTATACATGCAAATCAAAGACCAGAGATGCAGCCAGGGACCTAATAGTACTTAATAGAAGATGAGAACAACCAGGCTAATTTTAACTTCAAATTTTAAACCAAATGATTCTGCTTATTGTGCTTTAGAAACATCCAGCAAAAGTAAATCTGGGTAATTAAGAGAACTATTACAGCTCGGTTTTTATTTAGTTATTTATTTATTTATTTTCTCTACTTTTATAACAGCCCAGTTTGACTGTTATTAATGACATGGGACTGTTTGTGCATTAGAAGACCCAGCAGTAAACACCGTGTTAGGGGTGGCACAGTGGCTAAGTGGGTAGCACTCTCGCCTCACCGCAAGAAGGTCCTGGGTTCGATCCCCAGGTGGAGCGGTCTGGGTCCTTTCTGTGTGGAGCTTGCATGTTCTCCCCGTGTCTGTGTGGGTTTCCTCCGGGTGCTCCGGTTTCCTCCCACAGTCCAAAGACGTGCAAGCGAGGTGAATTGGAGATACTAAATTGTCCATGACTGTGTTCGATATAACCTTGTGAACTGATGAATCTTGTGTAATGAGTAACTACCGTTACTGTCATGAATGTAACCAAAGTGTAAAACATGACATTAAAATCCTAATAAACAAACACCATGTTATATTCTGTCCTTCTGTTGTGTCTCTTAAAACTTTTTTTCTCTTCTTTATTTATTTTTTATTTTTTTCTTTATTGCTGCTTTGCCTGGACAGATTAATGTATCGCACATATAGGATGTAAGTACTGCCGAATCGATGAAGGTTCTATTCACAAGACACACCTGGAACCTAGACAAATTGTACTAAATTAGAAAAATCATCCTCATTGTAACTGTTAACACCAGACACACTTTCTCAGTCCTTTTGCACTTCAAACCAATGTTCTCTCTTAAATTTTATTCCCAAAAAGAGTCACAACTATCAAATAAAGCAATACAAATGGGAGGTAACCATCTAAAACTATCTAAGTAATGAAAAAAGGTTTGCCACACAAACCCAGTGGATATTTTTGGAAAAGTGTACAAGGACCGTTGTTCATTCTCCTGCATAGATCTCAGTTCTAGCCTTTCTTTATTTAGCTAAACCTGTCTGACAATGGAAAGAGAATAAAGGTAATATTTTGTTTTTCTACCCCTCCTCTAGTCAAGCACGGTCACAGAACTCCCACTCAGAGCACACAGCACCCTCCATCCCAAAAGAGTTTCAGCTGGATCTGGACATGATTGAGAACGACCACACACGAGTCAGTGACTTCCCTGACCTGGTACAGCACAAACTGGACGAGCTGCTGGAGCCCGTCCTGATCCCCGAACCCAAGTAAGACATTTTACACTCTTCCACAGCTGAAAAGCTCGGGTACTAAACTTCTCCCCGTCCTAAAGTGACACAGCAGAGACATTGCTGTAACCTTGTAATCAGATGTAGTCCGCTTTGCACTAAATAAAAGCTTAACGGTGACTCCATTAACTTTTTGATGTTAAAACTGTAAAATACTCTGGCCCTTTACCGCTTACATTCCACATTTAAATCTCAGCTGTTCCATTGGCCAGCTGGGCGTCTATACAGACATGTTGTATCATCCCAGAGATAAGCATATTACAGTGGTAGTGGAAGGAGACTCCGTCCCTCCTTCTCTTCCTTAAACACGCCCAATTGTGTTTGTGTGGAGCTTTCGCCAGGTCAGTGACTCTGCTGGGACTGGAAATCGAAGGTTTGAGCACTTTGCAGTGATGTGCTAGCACATTAGGCACGCAGTAAATATGTTTTAAGCATTGCAAAGGCTTGTAAGTTGTTGAATATTTTCCTATAAACATTTGTGTACGTGTGTTCTCTGTTACAGGATTCGCTCGGTCTCTCCTCACTACGATGACCTGCACAACAGCACCGCCTCCACCATTAACTTTGTAATCTCACAAGTTGCTAGTGGCGACATTAACACCAGTATTCAGGCATTAGCGCAGGTAAAAACACTGAGGGATCTGATCCACAAACCCTGTTCATTTTTCTGGCCATATTTACCTTTATCATTTTGATCATCTGTTTTTAAGACTTTTAGCGTGTAAGTTGTGATTAAAACCATCTTCCCTGTGCAGATCGATGAGGTGCTGCGACAGGAGGACAAAGCCGAGGCTATGTCGGGTCACATCGATCAGTTCCTCATCGCCACCTTCATGCAGCTCCGACTCATCTACAACACACACATGGCTGATGACCGGCTGGACAAGAGGGACATCTTTAAACTGTACAGCTGTATTATTGGCAACATGCTCTCGGTAAGACGCTCCCTTTGACTGTGGCTTTCTGAAAATCACTCCAGATGTTCAGGCTGTAAATATAGATGCTTTTCCTTAAAGATCATTGCATTCAAGAACAGAACAGAACGCCTTTATACATCTACATGTGAACAGTACAATAAAATTTATTTTCCGTGTATCCCAGTTTATTTGGAAGCTGGGGTCAGAGCACAGGGTCAGGCATAACAGTGGCTGCATGGCAGAGGCAGGATTTGAACCCACAACCTTTTATTGAAGGCCCAAAGCTCTACCCACTAGGCTACCACAGTCCAACTGTTTAATGCAGTTGCCTTAAATGAAACATTGTTTTGCATGAACTAATCAACACGTATTGCCAAAAAATTAATTTAGTTTTTATTATTTCTGCCCTTAAAATTCCATCGTTCACTATTAAATGAACTCACTTCTGCACTGGACTCTGATTCCATGTTTGTCAAAGCCTTCTAATGACTGAGGGCGGCACGGTGGCTAAGTGGGTAGCACGAAGCCAGAAGGTCCTGGGTTCGATCCCCAGGTGGGGCGGTCCGGGTCCTTTCCGTGTGGAGTTTGCATGTTCTCCCCGCGTCTGTGTGGGTTTACTCCGGGAGCTCCGGTGTCCTCCCACAGTCCAAAGACGTGCAAGTGAGGTGAATTGGAGATACTGAATTGTCCGTGACTGTGTTCGATATAAACTCGTGAACTGATGAATCTTGTGTAATGAGTAACTACCTGTTCTGTCATGAATGTAACCAAAGTGTAAAACATGACGTTAAAATCCTAATAAACAAACAAACAAATCTAATGACTGAACATTCCCTGGACCAGTACTAAGTTCTTAAGTCTCTGTGTGTGTCCTCAGTTGTTCTCTATGGAGAGTCTGGCACGAGAAGCATCTATGGGCGTGCTTAAGGATCTGATGCACGGTCTTATCACGCTGATGTTGGACTCGCGAGTGGAGGACATCGAGGACGGCCAGCAGCTCATCCGCTCCGTTAACCTTCTTGTGGTGCGTGTGCTGGAGAAATCCGATCAAACCAACATCCTCAGGTGAGCAGAACACAACAGATATGAAAACTTTATTTTTATCAACCCAATTAGGAAATGAATCACATTTTCCAGGCCACATATTAGGCCTGGAAATTATTATTATTATTATTTTTAGTTTAAAGGGTAGTGAAATCGAAATCGAAAACCAATCTACGATACAGCAATACTGAAAATAAGCACGCAGGTGTATCCTGTTATACAGTATTAGTAGCAATATGGAAGATTGTACCAGCTGTAATGACAAACACTTCACCTAAAACCCTGACACTGAACAGTGGGAAACTGGATTGTGGATTAAACTGTACAGACACGTTCTGATTCATTAGTTTACAGCGTGGAGGAAGTAAACTTGTCTGTGTTTTTCTCTCAAACTGCCCCCCAGTAAATACCCACAAATTATTGGTGCCCTGATAATCCCTATTTGTGGGTATTTTATATGAATATATAAATAGGATAATTGCATTTCCAACATAAGGTGTGTGTGTGTGTGTGTTGTAGTGCTTTGCTGGTGCTGCTGCAGGACAGTCTGATCACCACAGCAGGATCACCCATGTTCTCTGAGCTTGTCATGAAGGTAAGTAAGACTTCCTCTGGCTACAGTTGCAACAATAAACCATTCCCCACACACCCACACCTTAAAAGAAATGATGGTGTTATGTACAACATTTAATGAAATTGTACAATAAGTCTCAGTAAACAGAGGAAGAAAAATTATTGATACATGAAAGCAGTTTTGAGTTTAAATGAAAAACATCTAGTTCTCTTAACAAATATCCATGTGCACTATCATTCAACCCCCAGCCTCAGTACTTGGTGGAACGTCTGGTTTAAAAGCTTCTACCTTGTTGAGGTTTTTATGCTGCAGCTGCTTTCTTTAAATCCCAGGATTTTCCACAGGATTTAAATCTGAAGTCTAAGAAGGTCACTCGCAGCAACACAGGGTTTTTTTTCCCTGTTGTTCTGATGAGACTATTAAGGCCTCTGGATAAAATTGTGGACTTTTTCAGGGCCGGGCAGATTTGGAACAGTACTCCCAATGATTTCTCCTGGAAACTTCACAGTGTCAGCTATGTTGTGACAGCTACTTAGTTTTCATCATGGTTGCAACACATCTTGACTTAAATCTCTGCGTGGTGTTTATGTAAGGCATCACGGATGGAGCAAATGAAGGCTTATTCATTAGGGTTATTGAGTTCCAATGCTCTATTCATGTGTAATCCAACTTTCGATCCTACAGACTAGCAGTAGGTTTTAAGATCAGCAGTATTATGTTGGGGTTAAATAACTGTAACATTAACAAAATTGTATTAACAACATATCCCGAAATACTTCATCATTCATTTTTTTTTTGTTATGGAGTTATGAAACCCTATTTTTTTGAAGGGTTAAATATTTTCGACTGCAGCTGTAAATGTCTGAAAAACAAATTGTATTCGTCTCTCTCTCGTCTCTGCAGTGTCTGTGGAGAATGATCCGTTTCCTGCCCGAGACCATTAACAGTATTAACCTGGACCGCATCCTGCTGGACGTCCACAATTTCATGAAGGTTTTTCCAAAAGAGAAGCTCAAGCAACTGAAGAGCGACGTGCCCCACCGCACACTGAAAACCCTGCTGCACACACTCTGCAAACTCACTGGTGCAAAGGTATAAACACACCAGTTAAGAAAGCACTGGTCAATATTGTCTTGTTTTTATTATTACAAATAAAGTTGAAACATCTAAAGAACACAACAAATATTCCTATAATTATTCATTTTGTCAACAAACCTGTCAATTATGTGCTACAACTCTTACAATTAAACATATTTTGTTAGAATGTCCGAGAATTACAGCCATCAGAGACGACTTTTATAGGGTTGAAAACATGAAAGACTTGTTCGAGAAGATTCCTTCAGTTAAAATTCTAAACTTTTTAATCTGAACAAATAATTATGTACAGTTTCAATATCTGTATACGCCATAATTATAGCCAGTATGTTGCTGATATGGCAATAAACACAAACAAACAATTCACGTCAACATATCTTCACAGCTAACAAATGAATCCCTTATTATACAATACTGTGCTGTTATATTGTTAAGATGGGGAGAAAAAAGACTGGAGCAATGATCAAATTGACCCTAAACACTACCCATAGTACTAAATCAAGACCTGCCGTACAGAGCAGTCTCTGTAACCATGGACGAGTAGCCTAATTGGAACTAACCAGTTTTCCAACAGGCTTGGTTTCTATGCACAGATATACAATCACTGGTAATGCATGAAATTGAAATGAAATGCAAACACAATAGAAAAATCCATTGTTGATCACTTGTTGAGCACTTTATTGTCCTGTAATTGATCTGTACTAAAATGATGCTTCTTGTGCCTACAGATACTGGATCACTTATCCATGATCGAGAACCTGAACGAGTCAGAACTGGAGGCCCATCTGAGGCGGGTGGTGAAGCATTCTGGAAACCTTTCAGGCTACAAATCTGAGCAGATTATGGAGAAAGGAGCTTTGCGATCAGTACGCCTGAAACATTTGTTCATAAACTCTTAAGATAAACTCACTTTTTAATGGTGAAGTCAATCCACCTAATTATCTGTTCTTATATCCATCCTCCATCCAATCATTTACACTGCTTACAGGATGAGAAGGTGATCAAAGCTAAAGTGAGTGACATCCTCTCGGAGATCTTTAAAAAGATTGGCTCAAAGGAGAACACTAAAGAGGTGAGGGCTAAATCCATGCACCCCATGTGCACCCACTCACATTGGTCACATTTACACACAGTCTAGTCATCAGACCGATTGTTCCATGGAGCGTACATGTTTGTATTAGAGAGAATCCTCGGCTGCATCGGTTTGTGCTTGCTGCTTGTTTATGTTTGTGTTCTGATGAAAACTGAGGAAACAAAGCTTGTATTATTTTCCTTCTCCAAACTCACTCCATGTTTTTCTCTTACTGGACTGAAAGGACAAAAAGATGTAACCTCCATGTAAATCGAAATTTTGATCAGATCGGTGGTTACATTCTCATGAATCTCTGCATCTGTATGTAGTCACTAACTAATCCAGGCGTTATGTAGAGTTCTCAGGCGGTCTAAATATGCATATTAATTAGGGCTGTCAAACAATTAAAATTTTTAATCGCGATTAATCTCAGAATTTCATATAGTTAATCGCGATTAATCGCATTTTAAAAAATCTGTGTACATGTTATAGAAAACAAGGATTTTTAAGTGAAATGTTACAATTAAAATGGTGAACACATTTTATGCTAAATGTACTGATGTTAAAAACTGCTGGGACAAGAGAAAACTGTAAGGGAGTTTATTCACTCACATACTAGGCAGTAAATGTCAGATTGTAGTTTAGAATTTCTCCATCAGCAAACATTGTAGATCAGCGGTGCTTTAGGTGGGATAAGGCGTAGTTATTGTAACAGACTTTTCTGTGGTTGTATTGTGACAATGGTTTGATGGCCGTTTCTACACGAAGTGAGTGTGTTTTGACCCTTTGGGGCTTCCATAGTGCATGGACTAACGTGCTTGACTCAGCTTTCCGGTATTTGGTACCTTAACAGATTAGGTTAATAAAGTGTTCTGCTCCCGACAACTTGTGAATATAGCATGTATTTATTTCTTTATAAGTGCATCACTACCACGATCGGTTACATTATGTTAACAAACCGCAAATGAAAAACGGTGGCAAGTCCGACATTAAAACGTTTTTGTTAACATAATGTAACCGAGCGTTGTAGTTCTACCAGTCAAGTATCAACATGAACTAGAATCTGCGTTAACGGCACTATTATTTTTAATCGCGTTAAATTGAAATCGCGTTAATGCGTTATTATCGCGTTAACTTCGACAGCCCTAATATTAATATATTATTAAACATATTAAACAAAGTGCCGTTGAAACTCATCATCAGGGCCTGACGGAGCTGTACGAGTATAAGCAGAAGTATTCGGACGCTGACCTGGAGCCCTTCCTGAAGAACACGTCTCAGTTCTTCCAGAGTTACGTGGAGCGCGGCCTTCGCATGATCGAGTCCGAGCAGGAGGGGAAGAATCGCCTGCAGAGCTCCGCAGGTAAAACACTTCACACCCACCCGAAAGATCCTCTACTGACTGATGAATCTGTTTCTACAGGATAAATTGTTCTGATGGGTGATTTGAATAAATCTGTCTCTTCTGTCTTCAGTGGTTCCTCAGCACAGTGTGGATTCTGCATACAACTCCAGCCACAGCTCCGTGTCGCTCAGCAGTAACGGGGAGGATCTGAAACCCGCTGTTTACTACGAGAGACTGAAGATCCTCCGGCAGCGCCACGGCCTCGAGAACTCCAAGGTGCGGACCGCGTGCCAGTCACCAATCCATCCCAAACCCAAACATTCATCACAGTAGTTTTATTCAGCCTAAACAAGAACAGACCTCGTCTATCACCCCAGTAACACTGCTGCAACTGGTACACTCGTACCATCGACTCTACACACTACCATAATACACTCGTACCATCGACACTACACACTACCATAACACACTCGTACCATCAACTCTACACACTACCATAATACACTCGTACCATCAACACTACACACTACCATAATACACTCGTACCATCGACACTACACACTACCATAATACACTCGTACCATCGACTCTACACACTACCATAACACACTCGTACCATCAACACTACACGCTACCATAATACACTCGTACCATCAACACTACACACTACCATAATACACTCGTACCATCAACTCTACACACTACCATAATACACTCGTACCATCAACTCTACACACTACCATAACACTCTCGTACCATCAACTCTACACACTACCATAACACACTCGTACCATCAACTCTACACGCTACCATAATACACTCGTACCATCAACACTACACACTACCATAATACACTCGTACCATCGACACTACACACTACCATAATACACTCGTACCATCGACACTACACACTACCATAATACACTCGTACCATCGACACTACACACTACCATAATACACTCGTACCATCGACACTACACACTACCATAATACACTCGTACCATCGACACTACACACTACCATAATACACTCGTACCATCGACTCTACACACTACCATAATACACTCGTACCATCAACTCTACACACTACCATAATACACTCGTACCATCAACACTACACACTACCATAACACACTCGTACCATCAACTCTACACGCTACCATAATACACTCGTACCATCAACACTACACACTACCATAATACACTCGTACCATCGACTCTACACGCTACCATAATACACTCGTACCATCGACTCTACACACTACCATAATACACTCGTACCATCAACACTACACACTACCATAATACACTCGTACCATCAACTCTACACACTACCATAACACACTCGTACCATCAACTCTACACACTACCATAATACACTCGTACCATCAACACTACACACTACCATAACACACTCGTACCATCAACTCTACACACTACCATAATACACTCGTACCATCAACACTACACACTACCATAATACACTCGTACCATCAACTCTACACACTACCATAATACACTCGTACCATCAACACTACACACTACCATAACACACTCGTACCATCGACACTACACACTACCATAATACACTCGTACCATCGACACTACACACTACCATAATACACTCGTACCATCGACACTACACACTACCATAATACACTCGTACCATCGACTCTACACACTACCATAATACACTCGTACCATCAACACTACACACTACCATAATACACTCGTACCATCGACACTACACACTACCATAATACACTCGTACCATCGACACTACACACTACCATAATACACTCGTACCATCGACTCTACACACTACCATAATACACTCGTACCATCAACTCTACACACTACCATAATACACTCGTACCATCAACACTACACACTACCATAACACACTCGTACCATCAACACTACACACTACCATAATACACTCGTACCATCAACTCTACACACTACCATAATACACTCGTACCATCAACACTACACACTACCATCAACACTACACACTACCATAACACACTCGTACCATCAACACTACACACTACCATAATACACTCGTACCATCAACACTACACACTACCATAATACACTCGTACCATCAACACTACACACTACCATAATACACTCGTACCATCAACTCTACACACTACCATAATACACTCGTACCATCGACTCTACACACTACCATAATACACTCGTACCATCAACTCTACACACTACCATAACACACTCGTACCACCGACTCTACACACTACCATAATACACTCGTACCATCAACTCTACACACTACCATAATACACTCGTACCACCGACTCTACACACTACCATAATACACTCGTACCATCAACTCTACACACTACCATAATACACTCGTACCATCAACTCTACACACTACCATAATACACTCGTACCATCAACACTACACACTACCATCAACACTACACACTACCATAACACACTCGTACCATCAACACTACACACTACCATAATACACTCGTACCATAAACACTACACACTACCATAATACACTCGTACCATAAACACTACACACTACCATAATACACTCGTACCATAAACACTACACACTACCATAATACACTCGTACCATCAACTCTACACACTACCATAATACACTCGTACCATCAACTCTACACACTACCATAATACACTCGTACCATCAACACTACACACTACCATCAACACTACACACTACCATAACACACTCGTACCATCAACACTACACACTACCATAATACACTCGTACCATCAACACTACACACTACCATAATACACTCGTACCATAAACACTACACACTACCATAATACACTCGTACCATCAACTCTACACACTACCATAATACACTCGTACCATCGACTCTACACACTACCATAACACACTCGTACCATCGACACTACACACTACCATAATACACTCATACCATCAACACTACACACTACCATAATACACTCGTACCATCGACTCTACACACTACCATAACACACTCGTACCATCAATTCTACACACTACCATAATACACTCGTACCATCAACACTACACACTACCATAATACACTCGTACCATCGACACTACACAGTACCATAACACATTCGTACCATCGACACTACACACTACCATAATACACTCGTACCATCAACACTACACACTACCATAATACACTCGTACCATCGACACTACACAGTACCATAACACATTCGTACCATCGACACTACACACTACCATAATACACTCGTACCATCAACACTACACACTACCATAATACACTCGTACCATCAACACTACACACTACTATAATACACTCGTACCATCAACTCTACACACTACCATAATACACTCGTACCATCGACACTACACACTACCATAATACACTCGTACCATCAACACTACACTACTATAATACACTCGGACCATCAACACTACACACTACCAGAATACACTCGTACCATCAACTCTACACACTACCAGCACCACTATTCACACAACCATCATACACTCGTACCATCAACACTACACATACAACCATCATACACTCGTACCATCAACACTACACACACAACCATCATACACTCGTACCATCAACACTACACACACAACCATCATACACTCGTACCATCAACACTACACACACAACCATCATACACTCGTACCATCAACACTACACACACTACCATTATACACTCGTTCCAGCACCACTATACACACAACCATCATACACTCGTACCAGCACCACTATACACACTACCATCATACACTCGTACCATCAACACTATACACACTACCATCATACACTCGTACCAGCACCACTATACACACAACCATCATACACTCGTACCAGCACCACTATACACACTACCATCATACACTCGTACCATCAACACTATACACACTACCATCATACACTCGTACCAGCACCACTATACACACAACCATCATACACTCGTACCAGCACCACTATACACACTACCATCATACACTCGTACCAGCACCACTACACACACACACAACCATCATACACTCGTACCAGCACCACTACACACACTACCATCATACACTCGCACCAGCACCACTACACACACTACCATCATACACTCGTACCAGCACCACTATACACACTACCATCATACACTCGTACCAGCACCACTATACACACAACCATCATACACTCGTACCAGCACCACTACACACACACACACTACCATCATACACTCGTACCAGCACCACTACACACACACACTACCATCATACACTCGTACCAGCACCACTACACACACACACTACCATCATACACTCGTACCAGCACCACTACACACACACACAACCATCATACACTCGTACCAGCACCACTACACACACACACACTACCATCATACACTCGTACCAGCACCACTACACACACACACTACCATCATACACTCGTACCAGCACCACTACACACACACACTACCATCATACACTCGTACTGCTTTGGAAATGTCATGTGGTTAAGTTTCTCTCTCACTAAAGTAAAGATTTTTAGGATTTTCTATAGTCACATTTAAATCTCACACATAATTAGATCAGTCTGATTGTTAGCTTGTTTCTTTCTGTGTGAGCAGCAGCAACAGCAGCAGCAGGACGAGGAGCGGCCACTGTCATCTCTCCTGTCCCGGCCTCCTCCTGCCTCCTCCACCGACATGCTGCACAGTAAGCTCTCGCAGCTGAAGGAGACCCGCGAGTCTCAGCTGCAGCAGGAACAGACCCGGTCGCACAGCCCCGGCCGCGCCTCCTCACCCGCCACCAACCTCGACGACCTAAAAAAGAGGCTCGAGCGCATCAAGAGCAACCGCCAATAGAGACGAGCTACAACTGTGCACACAGCCCGCTTCTCCTCATCCCTCCGCATCTACCGAGCTACAGCTAGCTAGAGTGCTAACCTCCACTATGACGCTAGTCTTTCTCCCCCTCTGCTTCCGCTCAGCTGGGACATTTTCAGGTCAGACTCATGTATAGATGAAGATATTCAGAGTAGGGCGGTGAATTCAGACCACTGGTTCGTGCTGTTGTATGATATGAAGTGAGCTGCAGTTTGTTTGGTTAGTGTTGTGCACAATTGTTTGAGGGGTTCGTGTATATACTCATGGTAATTAACCACTCCAGGCTTCTCAGTGTCATGTTTAGGAGTCGCAGTGGACGGTTTCCTCGTACAAAGTGCTGTAATCCGTGTAACTGGAGATGTCCAGGTTTCTCTCTCTTCTTTATTTAAATGAATGTTTAGGAAACGTAACCCGTCTCTCTGTGTTCACACTAGCGAGCAACAAATGAATGAGCCTCCTTCGTTTTGTATGTGGCAGCACCACACGGATCAGCCGTTCAAACAGCAGCAGCAAGCGGTCAAGATCTTCCAAAAATTCTGAGCTTATTAGAGTCCAGTAGATCCAATTTACCGATCATATAGAGCTTCAGTCCAGTCCATGTTTTGCCAGGCATAAAAGAGAGAACATTGTACTACTGATCTGTTCCTACATCAGTGTATGTAAGTATAATTCAGTACACTTGTAGCCACACACTTCTGGTCCGTGGCCGCCCCCAAGCACCAACAGCAGCGGCTCCCTATTTGTTCAGTGGAAACGAACTATGTGGGACTTGTCGTTGCCTGCTAGTGTGAACTTGGACTCGGCTCATCCGTTGTTTGCCATTTTTGCTTTTTCCACTGAAGCGCTTGTAAAATCTGAAGGATTAAATTTGTTCTTTAATAATTAAGGAGCATGGCATGAAGTACTTGATGTTTTTCTGTAAATAGTTTGCATTACTAAGCTCTGTTTATTAATCACATTCGTTTGGTTAATAATATTCCGACGTCTTGCACTTACGAGCAGAATGTTGGGGATTCTGATGCATCGTTTTGTATTTCATTGGAGTAGTGTTGTTGCTATTGAATTGAAGTGTATAATCTATAGTGAAAATGGCAATAAAGATTTTTTTTATATAATTTAACAACCTATACAATGTCTGATGTTCGTTTGTAGCTGTGGAAACTTTGCCAGCCTTCATGTTTCACATGTTTCCAGGTTGAAAGGCAAGTGAACATGGAAATCACTTTGTGCAGTGCTGTGATTGGAGGACAAAAGGTGAGGCAACCCAAACATCACTGTACCTGCTTGGAAGGCTAGGGTGGTGTTAAGCTTTAAGGTCAGAGTTTCGGTGTTTCTTATGGAACAATAACCTCAAACACACACCAAAAATTGGTTTTGGAATGGCTAGATCAGGTTAAAATCAGTGCATTCGTGACGTCCACCTTACTGAGAATGAATAAACTGTACTGATTAAATTAGGTATGTGCCAGAACTTGGCCAATTCTGCCAAATAAAAGGTCAAAGATTCATCGAGTTGTGCCAGATGCTTGTTGATGGCTGTTAAGTGTGATATCCGCTCTGTGTGTATTTCTGACCCAGCAGATCCTGTCGTATTTCCAGAAAAACCACAATAAACTTATAGGACATAAATTTGCATTTCAGAGCAACATGGTGGCAGGTCTCGATCCTCTTCCTGACTGTTGTCTTTCCTAATGGTTATTGTCAGTGTGAAGTTTGTCATGTTCTCCCCACATCAGCAATGGTTTCCTGCATCTGCTGTTTTCCCCATCTTAAAAAGCATTTACAGTAGGTGGATTGGTTATTCTGAATTGACCCTTGGGTATAAGAGTGTAATGACCCTTTTTCTATCCGGCCAGTACTTCTAAGTACCTTGTGCCCAGTATTCCCAGAACATGTTCTGTCCTCACTATCCTTTTGCTTATGTAAATTATGCACTTCTACAACCAATATCTGGTCAGCAAAGGACTGAGTCCATCCAGATAAACAAAGGTAAAAAGTATTGATTTAAAATATAGAACAGAAGTTTAGATCGTCCTGCTGCTCGATTTGAAGGTTATCTGTTAATAGTAGGGATGTAACGATACACTCTACCCACGATGCGAATGGGTTTACGATGTGATTTTTTTCCCCCCGATTTTTTAACAAAATGAAATTGAAGACAAATTATGACAGTTTCCTTTTATTATTTCTCTAAATAATGAATGTCCTTTTATTTCTGAGGTAGGTACAAACAATGCTGCACATTTCCCTTTATTAAGAAATGAAATTTTAAAACAAATCCAACATGAAATAAATAAATGAATAATACAAATAAAGAAAGTATCCTCACATAAATACATTTGGCTGGAAAATCCCGTACAACTCTATGTAGTGATGTCAACCAGGCGAGGTGAATAGCGCCAGCGCCCTCTGCTGTTTAAAGTGAATATTGAGTCGTTTTACAAAAATTCCCCATTCGAATCGTGGCACGTTTGCACCGATTTTTAACTGTCTTGTGGTGCATCGTTACATCCCTAGTTAACAGAGTTGAGATTATGTTCACGAACAGGAGTATCCACCGAATAAGACATTTTATTTCTCACACATTGATGAACAACTGATAAATATTTATACTTTAAATTAATATTTATTTCAAGGAAACTAGAAGAAGCTCAAACTTTAATGAAGCTTTAATGTGCGAGATTATCAAATCATTTAACCTATGACCTGCTGTATGTCGTGTGCGTGTGGGTCACAGGAGGTGCTGAGACAGTCTGGGGTCTCGTCTTAACTTCTCATCCAGTGCCAGATACATCTGTGGTGCTCTGTCCTTGTGCCTACAAAACATTACAACCCGCTGTGATCTTAAATAGGTTCGATACATTCATTCATTTATATTTATACTACACCATCATTTCATGTTTCCCTCAGGATTCAGAATCATTTACACTTCTGTACTGATCCTGAGTCTGTTCAGTCCCAAAGTTCATTACCTATGAGCCTGCATGTTCCTGATAAATATCCTTTGGTCTGCTTAAAACAGGGGTCTGATGTACAGTATATATACTTCAAGTGAACTTAGAAGTAGCCTGAACTGTGTGTTGAGGCGATGTGCTCCCAAGGCTGAGAATAGAGTAACGTGATTAGTTTTAATACTGGGAGGGATGTGATAATACATTAAATTACAATAAATCATTTTTATCAGGGTCATCGCAGGTCCACTTTCCCCAGAATCACTGGGCACAATGAAGTGACACAGACCTATACAGGGCCTCAGCCATCCCAACTTCACAGACATAGCCAATCTGTATGTATGTAGACGCCCGACTGGCCAACAGCATTGCTGGGAATTTGAACCGTGGATCCCAGCAGTTAGTGGGCTAGTGTAATTTACCGCTGCACCCAAAATACACATCATATAAAGCACAGCGTGTGCCGTGTGTACCGATTGAGCCGCAGCTTGAGCATGTTTATCCTGAACATGGCGTCTGAGCAGTAAGCCGAATACTCTTCCTCGTTCTCTTTACTCATGGCGAGTTGGTTCTGCTGGTACCACTGCTGCTTCTGCTGCAGTTCGTGTGTCTCCTGCACATACAAACGATTCATCTGCTTTAACGGACTCCAGTGTTACTGCCTGCACTGTAATAAACACGCATCACCAGTCAAACCTTTTCAAATCGAGTCTGGATGAGATTGGCTCTGCATATGAGTCTCTGTTTCAGCTCGGCCAGACAGTCTGTGCGGAGCTGCAGCGCCTGCTGCTTAGTCAGGCTCTTGGGATTTCCTAGCTGAACCAGGAACGGAGCCAAAACGTCAAGCTCTTCATCTTCCTTCGACAGACGTGCCTCTTCAGCCAGACGCTCCTATAAGTCACGGACATGGCGAGACAAATTACTTCATTCAATTACTTGTTATTGCTTTCCCAGAATTATAAACGATTAGACTGCTCACTTCTGGTTACACTCTGATTGGATTTTTGACTACTGCATTTTCTGGAGTTTTTTAATCAGACTTGTCTTTTTACTTACAGTATTGAATACTTATTCTCAAGTTCAAGAATTTAATTTATTTATTATATTTAGTTCCTTTTCTCCAATGCACCAGCCAAAGTGCATAGCACTAACACCGCTACAGGTAGCGCCTGACAGTCTCTGTACAGCGTTGTTGGTTTTATTAATTTTTTTATTTATATTTTTCCCCCCAGTCTAGTCGTGTCCAGTTACCCTGAATACGTCCTCTATACTGATTCGACCCTTCACCGCTGACTGAGGACGCCTCTCAACTGACACATGCCCCCTCCGGCACGTACAGTCAGTACAGACTGCATTTTTCACCTGCGTGAGTCGAGTTCATACACTTGACGGGCACTGTGCATGGAGGACCACACCCCCATCAGCATTATTCCTCAGCCCTGTGCAGGCGCCATCAGTCAGCCAGCAGGGGCCGCAGTCGCACCAGTTATGAGGACCTATGATGATGACCGACTTTTTACCCCTAACCCTGAACAGCCAATCGTCGTTCATGCAGCCGCCCAGCCCAGTCGGAGAGGCAGAGCTGAGATTCGATACGATGTATTCGAAACCCCAACTCTGGTGAGCTAGCGTACTTTACCGCTGCGCCACCGGAGCGGCGCGTTGTTGGTTTAAGATGCTCCTGATCTTTTCTCGTTATTGTGGCAAAATAATCTTCTCTAGAAGGCATTTTGGTCCATGTGACTTCAAGCTTCATGGTTCTGATTCTGATTTTGGATGAAGAGCTTGTTTTTTATGAAGGGCATCCTTATGATTAAACGAGCAATTCCCAAACTTTTTACAGTTCCAGCACCCTGTAAATACTCCCCACGCCCCCGCTCCCAAACCCTTTTACAGCACACATGAAAATGGCTTCAGTCTTTATGTCTGTGAATGTCTAATAATAATGTTATTAATATGGAAGATGAATAGCTCCTCAACCTCGAAGAGAAATTGCTTAGACTGTACTGGTGGTGATGAGCCTTACCAGCTCCTCTCTGTGGCGGCGTGCTTTTTCGTTTCTGGCTGTGTCGTAAATGGAGACCTGAAGCTTAATGGCGCTCTCCTCCTGCTGTCTTACATCAAGGATGTCTCTGATCTAACATACACAAACAAACACAGTATAATGTTTTGAATGATTCAAAATCCTGAAGGAATAGTTTAGTTGAAAAATATGATTTACATAATCCACCACGCCCAGATAAAGTCAATGAGTCGTAACATGAGCTACAAGGCTGATGTGAAAAAAGATGCATTCAAATCTTTATGTACTTTATTCAAATAGAAACACTGTTTGGTACACACAGCTTATGCTGAGAAGACATTTGAATGTAACCCAGGAACCACTATTAAGCAGGGCTGCACCTTTTGTAGTCAATAAAGCTTTATATCACCACAGGCTTAGAGGCTAACAACTGAAATCTGTTGATTACATGGGCAAAGGAAAGGAAAGGCAGAGGAAGGGGCTTCTTTCATGCACAGAAATCACTCATATTTAACGACTGCCATATATGCAAACTTTTGACTTTTATATTATTATTTGCAAGCTTTAGCTTTCCATTATGGCCCAGTGTGAGCTGGGATTGCAAGGATTAAAAAGTGATTGTTTAATTTCCATCAACTGCTTTATCCTAATCAGGGTTCCGGTATTAACAGGAAACACTAAGCGTGAGGTAGAAATGCACAGCTTTAGCCACCCTCCCCCTTCCTCCTTAGATATAACCAATCATACCTGTGTAGACACCCGGCCAGCCGGCCGACAGAGTCGCTGGGATTCGAACCTGGATTTTAAAGTTACTGCATTAATTACTGTGCCACCTGAGTGCCATTATCAGTGTTTCTAACCAAAAATGCTTGTGTACGATTACTTAATAACCGAATGCAGTTTAAGGTGAGTGTACGCATGTACTTAAATTTGGGTTTGATAGACCTCCATTATATGTTTACAACATAACATTGTAAACGTATAATGTCTGTTCAGATCCAGGTTCGAATCTCAGCAGGGCTATCACAGGCTGAGCATCTTCACAGGCATGATTGCCTACTTTTAATGAATCCCTGATGGATTGGCGCCCTGTCCAGGGTGTTCCTGCTTTATGCCCAGTGGAACCAGTTCTTAATTCATCTTTAAATCCGTGAGACGCCTTAGCCAGCATTTAAGATCTGAGAATGGCTAGAAAATCGCTCTACTTCTTTTTTCGAGTCTCTGATGTTCGTAATCACTCTTCTCTCCTCTTCCATCAGTGCCATGAGAGTCTCGTACAGGAAAAGGTTCTTGTAGGGCTTCTCAAGTGGGTTCACCTGCAGATACACCATGAAGAAGTGGTTTAAAATAATCCAAGATCCACCACCCTTACACAGATAAGCATAAGTAATCGTCTTGTTGATTATATAAGTTTATTTGCTACAAAATGAACATCCCCTAAATCGAAAGGGAAAAAGCCCCAAAAATGTTATCAAACTTGAAAGAGAAAGTCACATGACGTTCAAGAAATGACATTATTTGTTGTATTAAACAACAGGGTATTTGTAGCCTAGTGGTTAAGGTACTGGACTAGTGATCAAAAGGTCACTGGTTCAAGCCACACCACTGCCAGGTTGCTACTGTTGGGCCCTTGAGTAAGGCCCTTAACCCTCAATTGCTTTGACAGTATACTGTCACAGTACTGTAAAACGCTTTGGATAAAAGCGTCTGCTAAATGCCGAAAATGTAAATATTAAGCCCGTGTTAGATCACACTTCCATGTGCCACAGTCGCAGGTCGAGAATGACTTGTGAGGTTCTGACCTGGAAGCTGGAGACCATCTCTGGTGTGAAGGCGTACAGGGTCTGCGAGTTGCCCGTGTCGCGAGGTTTAACAAAGTCGTGCCAGGCAGGAATGATCCTGTTGTCCTCCAGATGGTACGTCACCTGGATGTGATCCTCGGAAATTACGAAGACTCGCTCAGCGATATTCTCACTGGCAGGCTTGGATCGATCCCTGTGGAACTTCTCCACCACTTTCTGTTCGAATCCCACACAAACACACATTAGTGCCCCATTTTTTTCATTTTCAGTTATGCTAACATTGCTTTTCATGAGTTGTTGGTTAATGTTCTACCTTAAAGACAATATTGTCTAATAAAACAGGGGGTCACTGCTCCAGGAGTAAAAGGTCGCAGCACTGTGTAGAAACTAGTGTGTGTTTTAGTAACCTGAATTGGTCGTTGATCCTGTTTGGGTGTTTTACCGGAATCACTGACCCCGCCATAAACAACATGTCTGTAATAGAGGAAGTCAGGCCGGTTCTCAAAGGTTTCAGTCATGTCTGCCTCTGTCTCCACACGGCTGGCCAGGCCATCAGCCCGAGCATTACTGTAGAACTCCATCTGACGCTCCGTCTCCAGGACTAGAGTCACATACTTGTGAGCTAAACACAGAATAATCGAATCATAATTCTAATACATTTTTGTTTATACAGCAAAAATATGAGTGATTGCTGAGTGAGTTCAAGCAATTTCAGATAGCTGACATGGTTGATGATGGGGTGTTGTTTGATGGTTACCATACTGATCTAGGTGGTTGGATAAATAAGCACCAAGGCAACCACTTCCAGCTACACAGATGCAAATAATCACTAACTGCTTAGAAAAACTGATATGGCTTCACACATCCCTTTCCTTCCTCATCTGCATATGAATGAGTCAGAAAAGCAGGTTGTGTATTGCCATGAACACAGTGCTTGACCTGCTAATTGAGGCTTGAGGGCCTATGCCATCCAGCATGGAATACTAAACCGAATTGCATAGGATAACGGGCACTCAAAACTTACTATAACCTGCCGTATCTCTCTGCCCGGAGAAAATAACACCAAAAGTAAAAAAAAAATCGTTTTATAAATATGAACTGTTTGTTTATTAGACACATATATAACTGTTGTATAAAGAAATAAAGTCTTTACGTCAAATTTAATGGCTTACTTGAATGCTCCTATTTTTATTCATTATTCCAATTGAAAATTCCTCTATTTACAATTTAGGCAGTTGTAGCCTAGCAGGTACTGGACTAGTAATGATTCAAGCCCCACCACTGCCATTGCCCTTGAGCAAGGCCCTTAACCCTCAATTGCTTAGACAATATACTGTCACAGTACTGTAAGTCACTTTGCGTCTCCTAAATGCCACAAATGTAAATGTAATAAATATATTTTCATTTTTTGGACATTTTGAGTCTCATCATTCCCCAGAAAAAAATATTTTTTCCTATTTATATTTTAATATTTATAATTTTAGGTGAAATACATAGTTGAGTGTTTACTCTTTTTTCCTCATTTTCGATCATTTAAATCAAACATGGTCAAATCCCATTTCAGATCATTTTACAGATCTAGTATAGAATGCAGTCTGAATCTACATTTCAAAGCAGAGCTTCTTCCCGGAGTAAAACTCTCGATGGTGATGCTGGTACTCTTGTTCAGTTCTCTCCTCTCCAGGTGATCATGTCTGTGTTTATACCACTCTGTAACCATGTTTGCCCGAGTACCTTTATAACCACATGGACAGAAAGAAAGAAAAGAAAGAAAAAAAGGAAAAAGAAAGAAAAGATTAATAGAAATTTTAGAATAAAAGTTGTACAATGGCTTAATCAAGTCCTGACTCGAACTCAAAGATGCTGTGGCAAGACCTGAAATTAGCAGTATATGCCTGAACATCTTTAAGTCATTTTGCAAAGAAGCGTGAGCTAAAACTCATTAACATTAACATTAAATTAGAAAAAATCAATGATATCTCCAGCAGTGCTATCGACTTTGGGTCTCTACATACAGACATGATTGGCTATGTGATTTGGCGTCCCCTCTGGTGTTGTTTTACTGTTTGAGCCCAGTGATTCTGGGTATGCCGGACCCACCATGACTCTGACCAGGATAAGGCATTGGTAAAACAAGAAAATGAAATATAGGGGGATAAGCCGCTGGCACGCCAGCACCGAGATTCTGAACCCCTCAGTTCGAAACTTGGCGTTGCCACCGGCTGGCTGGGCGCCATCTAGCGGGCATAATTGGCATTGCCTGCAGCAGACACTGATTGGCTACCGTGTCTGCTAGAGGGGCGGGATGACCGGACTATGTGGGTGGTTCAAACGCTGTGCAAGGACCCTGGTTAGCAGATAGAGGCGCCTGAATGCATGGATTGCGCGAAGTAATGGACTTTAATAACACTTAACATAACAACAAATAAAATAATAATAACATAATAACAAATAAAATTTAACAACCAATATTTAACACTAGAGGGACTAATTGATCAGGTTTTTAGCGTAGGTGTTATCTGGTTTGGGTCCAGCATGCTGAAGCTATCTCTCTGTAAAACAATATTGCATAAGAACTATATAGAACCAGTGCTTTTAACTCACATTCCAGGTCATTGTAAGTGGTGAGTCTTGTGACTAATCCATCCTGCAGGAGATAAGGAGCAAACTTCTCCACCGTGGCCTTCCTGTACTGGATAAGCTTCATCCCACCAGGACAACGACTTTCCATATCTGCAAAACTCGAAAAACAAACAGCAATGTTAAAAAGCTGCTATATAAAACTTAAAGCAGTGACCAGATCGTTGGGGTTATTATAGGTCATTCATAGGTCATGTCTGCAGGTAGAGGGGATACCTTCTTGGGAGATTTGAATTTTCATGACCCAGGATGGAGGCATCTCAAACACCTTGGGCTCTTCTGTTTCCTCCTAAATAAGGAAGCATGTAACACAAACCAGCATGCAGTGAGTCAATGTTCAATGCTAATTTTAGAATAGAATTGAAATGTACATGATCCCTCATGAGATCCTACACTATATTGCCGGGCGGCACGGTGGGTAAGTGGGTAGCACTGTCGCCTCTCAGCAAGAAGGTCCTGGGTTCGATCCCCAGGCGGGGCGGTTCGGGTCCTTTCTGTGTGGAGTTTGCATGTTCTCCCCGTGTCCGCGTGGGTTTCCTCCGGGAGCTCCGGTTTCCTCCCACAGTCCAAAGACGTGCAAGTGAGGTGAACTGGAGACACTAAATTGTCCATGACTGTGTTTGATATAAACTTGTGAACTGATGAATCTTGTGTAATGAGTAACTACCGTTCCTGTCATGAATGTAACCAAAAGTGTAAAACATGACGTTAAAATCCTAATAAACACACAAACAAACACTATATGGCCAAATGTATTTGGACACCTGACCATGAGTTTGTTGGACATCCCATTTTCAAAAACAAAAGGTCTTAAATAAGAGTGACCTCTATGTGATCTTTGTTGCTTCTCACAAGACCTTGAAGTACGTCTGTGGGAATTTGAACCCATTCAGTCAAAACAGAATTTTTGTGGCTGAGCACTGACGTTGGTCAAGAAAGCCTCAGTTAGGCAAATCATTATCACATTTTTTGGGAATGTCCAAATATTAGAAAGTTTTGGGAAGACATAAGGGAAGCGCTGCAGCATATATTTAGAAAAGTTGTGCCCATGTGTAGTAAGGTATTATATTTGGGATATATTCACCCTGATATGGGACAAATAGATGAATATTTAATGGCAGTGCTTTTAGCAGCCAGTAAAAAGGCATTGACCAGGAAATGGTTACAATTAGAGGGACCAACTATAGATGACTGGATTGAATTAACTAAAGAAATATATGCAATGGAGAGGATCACTTTTTCAATAAATATTAAAATGGATGTATTTAAAAATCATTGGAATAGGTGGATGCAGTACTTAGCAGAGATGAGGCCAGATGTGATGGAAACAATGTGTTTAGACAATGACAGTTGAATGGATAATAGTTTGTGGCTCACAATGGACCTTAAAGGCATAACAGTTTATTTTAGACTCTACTTATTTATTTTAGACTGTATTTATTTATCTATTTTTTATTTTTTTTTGTATTGTTGAGAATGCAAGATATTCCCTGAATGTACATAGTTATATGTTTATTTTAAAAAATAAAATGAAAAAGCTAAAGGCATTGTTAGAAAATGTTAAGAAAATCTTTGATGTGACTTGCTTGTAATGTCCTCAAAAAAAATAAAATTATAAAAAAAAAAAAAAGAAAGCCTCAGTTGATGCTCCAGTTCATTTTAAAGCTGTTCAACAGGACTGAGGTCCGGGCTCTGTGTCTCTTTCTTTGTAGACCTTGCTTTGTGCACAGGGGCACAGTCATGCTGGAAGAGGAAAGGGTCTTCCCTAAACTGTTTATTATTCCTGTTCAATTTACTAGTTGTTGTGACTGAAACACATGAATTCAATAATTTGAAGGGGTGTCACAATACTTGTGTCCATTTACTATAGGGTAGGGGTGACATGACGGCTCGATGGGTAGAACTGTCGCCTCATAGTGAGAAGGTCTTGGGTTGAATTTATTTTTGCGTACAGTTTGCATGTTCTCCCCGTGTCTGTGTGGGTTTCCTCAGGTTCATTGGAGATACAAAATTGTCCATGACTGTGTTTGATATTGAACTTGAACTGATGAACCAGTAACTATCGTTCCTGTCGTGAACGTAACCAAAGAGTAAAACATGACGTTAAAATCCTAATAAAATAAAAATTAATAAATACATTTGGTGTATGATTATAACAAGTTAAAGCAGGTACGAACATCCTCCTCATCATCTTGCTGCTCCATGTCAGGAATAAGAAGCAGTGATTGACTGCTGGCTCCACACAGCATGTACTCCCACTTTACTGCATCCCCCAGGTCATAGGTCATCTCCTGCAGAACGCACAGAACATGTACTAAAGAACTGAAGCATAAACCCAGCATGGCAAATCGTCTCTGTTTCCTCACACACGAACACACACAGACTGACCGCACAGCCGAAGCGACAGTCTTGCATGTTGACCCAGTAGTTTTGATGGTTCCAAATGTTCTCAATGCCCAGGAAGTTCTCACTGGAGGTGGAGTAGCTCTGACCTGAGAGGGGGTCAATGAAGAAGTTCTCCGGTACCTCCCTGTTCCCTGATAGAACCAGAACCCAGCTGTGAACCCTCAGGCCAAGAAGAGGATCTGAAGGAGGACGTTCCTTCTCCTAGAAGGGAGGATAATACAACATCCATTCTTAGATGTTCAGATTTTTTTTTTATCATGGCAGTGGGTCTTGCTCCCCAGAATCACTAGGTGCAATGCAGTAACACGCCCCGGACAGGAAGCCAATCCATCGCAGGGCCTCCGCCATGACATAGCCAATCATTTCTGTGTGCAGACGCCTGACCAACTGAGAGCACCGCTGGGGTCCTGGATCCCAGTGGTAGTAAGTTAGTATAATTTACCGCTGTGCTAACTTTAATCATCCAATAACTACAGCAATGCCATAAAACACAGTCCCATTAAACACTGTCATGAAGTTTAAAGGCTGCCGTATTTGTACATGTGGTCAGCAACAAACTTCATTCCAGCTTTAGGGTGCTGATTTTAAAGCAGGACCAAACTAGCCCTGTTTATTTGTTAAATCTGTAAAGGCTTTTTTTGAAAGCAGGAATGTGTTTCACATGGATGTGAAGCCTGGACAGTGAAGAAGGAAAAAATAAAAACAAATTCAGGCTTTGTGAGGAAGATGATGACCACTCAGCAACAACAAGATGGACTGACGACATCATTACTTGGATTGCATTATCAGGGGCAAGTCTGCTCTTGGTAACACTAGACAGAGAGCATTGGAGAAAGCTAACCCATCTGTGCTGCCAACCATCACAAAGGCGTGATGGTGTAGGGCTGTGCTTTAATCGTTTAGACAGAGAAGAAAAACTATTGCAAAAATGTAAATGATTTTGCAATTCCTATTTACCTGTAATACAAATTCCTTCTTATTTTATTTATATCAAACCTCCTGAAGTCTCTCGGCTTCTTGCTGTTTGCTGAGTAGCTCAGATCGACGCTCCTCCTCCTTCCTCTCCTCTTGTTGTTGCTCAAATTTGCTGCGCAGGTCTCGTGAAGGCTTCACAGAATATTTCTTAACTTGCAGCTTCTGCTCCACTAACTTTTCCTGAACGTTCACATACAAAGCATTATAGCCTTACATAATCAAGAGTGTTCAGGTATGGATATCTAGCTCGAAGGACAGCTTCTCACACTATTAGAGCGTGATATCGCTCACCTGGGTCGATGGTTTAAGTAAAGGGCACTCCTGCCGATCGTGTTGGAGCAGACACATCTCCTTAATAGCGTAGCCACTCACACAGTAGGCATTGTAACCAGCACCCAGCAGCAGGCTGCACAGCAGTGTGGAGGAATCAAAACAGGTCCCTCTCTGAGTCCGCAGCACACAAGTAGGAGAGCGGAGCTGTTTTGGCTAAACATAAGCAGCAATCATAAGGTTGTGTTGAGTCAGTAACACTGTATAAAACTTCCACTGTACTTAACAGCACACATTGGACATTTGAATTCCACTAAGCATCTGTTCAGATGTAGAGTTTGTTTATTTGTTTATTAGGATTTTAACGTCATGTTTTACACTTTGGTTACATTCATGACAGGAACGGTAGTTACTCATTACACAAGATTCATCAGTTCACAAATTTATATCGAACACAGTCTTGGACAATGTAGTATCTTCAATTCACCTCACTTGCATGTCTTTGGACTGTGGGAGGAAACCCACGCAGACACGGGGAGAATATGCAAACTCCACACAGAAAGGACCCGGACCGCCCCACCTGGGGTTCGAACCCAGGACCTTCTTGCTGTGAGGCGACAGTGCTACCCACTTAGCCACCGTGCCGCCCGTTCAGATGTAGAGAAATGGTAATTGGTTTATTACTTTTTATTACTTAGGAGTCCAGGTTGGCTGCTTATTACACCCAACCTGGACTCCTATTATTTGCATACAGACCTCTGATACAACAGGTTCTTGAATGGCAGCCCCTGCCATGAATTCCAGCTTTGTGAAGATCATATTGCACATTGTTTTGTCTTTTTGTGGCATGTTACTGCACTGGCAGCGGTGGGGCTTGAACCAGCGACCTTTCAATTACTAGTCCGGTGTCTTATCTTGAGTGTGTGGATTGTGCAGCGATCTATTATGCTAGCCCACTACCACTAGGATCCTGACTGGACATGAATGGGGGATAGCTGTGGTGTGGTAATCCCTAATTACCGTACACCCAAAAGAACAACAAAAAAAGAGCAGGACGAACACACGCAGCTAAAGGGAAAAGTTCTAAAACAAATATTTTGCACTGACTTCTCATGTAAGTGAATTTGTATGCAATTAGCATCATGACATGCACAAAATACAGCAAAACGCTTTGTACATCCAGCCCAGACTGTAAAGAGAAAGGAAAGAAAATCTAATCCATTCGTAGCTCTTACCGGGTCAAATGGAGGATCCAACCGCATCAGGGACAGAAAGTCAGAGACAAAACTGGCACAGCCTTGCCAGTGGTAGAACTCGGCGTATGGCAGCAGTGTGGGCCGCACTGTGGTGCTCACAAATTTCTGTTAATAAAAAACAGCAAACCAATTATTATTGGTATTTATTATGGGATTAGTTGTATAGTTACAATAGAACCTGTCATGGGGCGGTATATTGGGCAGTCAGACACTCAGTTCTTGGGGCTGATGTGTTGAGAGAAGGATCAATCGTCAAGCAAATGGTCAAGGATTTGTGCGACTTCGACAAAGTCCAAATTGTGATGGCTAGACAGGTCTTATGAGGTGTTCCGGTGAACTGGCAACAGGGTTTTGGGTGCCAAGGCTCACTGATGCACAAGGAGCGAAGGCGAGTCGTCTGTTCCAATCACACCAAAAAGCTACTGTAGCACAAACTGCAAAAAAAGTTAATGTTGGCTATGACTAAAAGATGTCAGAATACACAGTGCATCATAGAGGGCTACGTGGCCCCTGTCCGAAAGCCTGTGAAAACAGTGTGATGCTCTGGGCTACGTTATTCTGGAAAACCCTGGGTCCTGGCGTCCATGTGGATGGTACTTTGGCCATGTGGATGGTCTATTTCAGCAGAAATTGTTTAGAAATAGTTTGAGGAAAATGACAAGCTGCAACGTGTTGACTTGGCCTTAGAATTCCTCAGATCTCAATTCAGTCAGGAATCTGTGGGATATGCTGGACAAGTAAGTTTATAACTCAGTGGGTCAAAGCTGTTATGGCATCACGAGTTGAACTAGGCTGGTGGTATTTGTGTTATGGTTGATCAGTGTGTAAGATACTGACTGTACAGTAGTGTAAGTACTTTGTGTATGGCTGGTATGGTGTTATACATACAGCACCTGAACACCGCACTCATTCACTGGACAGAGTAGAAGTTGTTTGCGGTCGGGATAGAGATGGGCGTACTGGCAACGGAAGTTCTCAGCCATAGCAATTAGCAGCTTCTCCTGAGTTGAGTTTCCCCTGTATGAGGCAGGCCACTCCGACACGTCAACCTCACGCTTGTGCTCCAGCCTGCAATGAGAACGTTAGTGTCACTGATTTTACCGTTTAAGATCAGATAGTCGACTTTATCTCACTGATACCTCATTGCTGCAGTCAACAACACTAGCAAATGTAAAGGTTTATCTGATTACTTTGTATTGATTCTATGATTTTAATGCATTACTCATAACCCATTCATCATCTAATCTGAAGCCCTGCAATACACTGGTGTCCTGTCCAGGATAAAGGGGTTAATGAAGATGATAAATGATAAAATCACACTTCTTAGGGGAAATCTGAGCAGAGATGTATAGAGAAGTTAACTATATTACATTTTAACAAATAGTGACCCACTGGGACACACAAAGTTGTCTACAGGGTGCACACTGTTATCTAAAATTATGATCCTGTAAATGTCATAAGTAAGGCCATGCACTGGTCACTATATGCTAAAACATGTTAACACCATGCCAGAGCATACACTGACTTCTAGTATCCTTGAAAGCCACTTAAGACTTTACATTTTCATTTTCATGAGTTTGTTTGTTGTCACTAAAGGTAAAGTTAGGATATTTTGTATTTCTGCGCTTGCAGTTAATCATTATGTAAAGTAAACAGCTGTTGCGCTTGTCAGCATCATCTGGCTTAACCGTAAAAATCACTAAAAGTCAGAGAACTATAGTAACCTCACATGTGGGGAGCTGAGGGGTCAATGTGCATTCCGCTCAGAGTCTGCTCCAGTTCCCGTAAATCCCTCAGGGCTTCGTCCTCTTCTCCCTCGTCCTTATCCTCATCCATATCCCCCCTCTCCTGTTCAGCTTCTTCCGTCTCAGACTTGACCTCTTGTATTACCTCCATCTTAAAAGAAAGCAGATGCTTGAGTGCATGGGGTTTTACCCCAGGTGGGGGCTCTTACTCTGATGTTTCCCTCATTAGAGACATGACATTACAAAAACTTTTAGGAAATATAGCATTTAAAGAGGCTAAAAATGTCACAGGCCACAAATAGCCCAAGAACCCCTGAACTATAGAGCTGGTCATTGTTTCAGCAGCAGTGACAGGTAATGATGGGTATTTTATTAGTTGCTATTCATATATGCGCATGGTGGGTTCGGTTCCCAGGTGGAGCGGTCTAGGTCCTTTCTGTGTGGAGTTTGCATGTTCTCCCCATGTCTGTGTGGGTCTCCTCCCGGAACTCCGGTTTCCTCCCACAGTCCAAAGACGTGCAAATGAGGCTTGAACTGATGAATCTTGAGTGACCAGTAACTATCTGTCCTGTCATGAATGTAACCAGTGTGTAAAACATGACGTTAAAATCCTAATAAATAAATAAATAAACAAACAACATACATAAACACATGCGCTCACAGGAATTTAATTATTACTGCAGCTCTTCTTTTTAGTAACTGAATAACTGAAACACAAACTTCTTTGTCAAAATAAACTTTTACACATTTAAATTTGATTTGGGTTTTCTGAAAATATGACCAAACATGCACATACTACCTATGTGGCCCTGGTCAGGGATGCAGTGGGTCTTGTTTCACTGGGAAATACAAGGCACAAAGCAGAAACACCCTCAACAAGGCACCAATCCACCACACCTAAAATCAATTATTCTGTGTAGACACCTGGTCAGCCAACAGGACCTCTGAGATTCGAACCCAGATCTTATTGGTGGTGAGTTGCTGCACCACCTGAGATACTGCCTCAGACACGGTCCACAGTCAAGCAAGCTTTACAGCACTATTAAGGGCAAGCTGTAGCCTAGTGGGGTTAGGGTTTTTTATTTTTATTGGCCTTCGGCCCGATCTCCATCCATGGCGACTTGATGGATGAACGATCTGTAGGAATATCGATTCCGTGCAAGTCTAGATAGGTCCGCCAGGGTCTTCTCTGCCGTTACTGTGATCGTGTCGAGCCATCGAGTTGCTGGTCTTCCTTTCCGCCTTGTTCCTTCTATTCTGCCTACCATGATGTCCTTCTCCAGTGATCGCTCTCTTTCGTATGATGTGTCCAAAGTAGGCAAGTCGTAGCTTAGTGATCCTTGATTCGAGTGACATGTCTGGCTTGATTTGTTCCAGAATTGATTTGTTCGTTCTTCTGACAACTGATAACATCCTTCTCCAGCACCACATTATTAAGGCGTTGATTCTTCTTCTGTCTTGTTTCCTTATCGTCCAGGTTTCACATCCGTACGTTACCACAGAGAAGACTGTGTGGTTAGGGTACTGGACTAGTAATCAGAAGGTTGCTGGTTCAAGCCCCACAACTGCCAGGTTGCTGCTGTTGGGCCTCTGAGCAAGGCCCTTAACCCTTAATTGCTCAGATTGTATACTGTAACTGTACTGTAAGTCACTTTGGATAAAAGCATCTGCTAAACGCTGTAAATGTAAATGGGCTTAAAGGACAGTTAGTGGCTTTACACTTTAATCTGAACTATCTTTATTTGTTGAATTTAACATATTTCGGAAAATTAAGACTATTTTTAATATTTTTGTGTACTATTTAAGTTTGTCTTTTGCAAATAAATGACTTACATCGTGTAACAATAAAGAAAATAACATTTTATTAGCTAAAAGCTATGAATGAACACTTTAGGACATTAGCTAGCATACAACTTTAAACAGCTAATAGTAACAATGTAAACATCAAAACTCATTAATTAGGAGCATATTCGGCTGTCTTAGCGTTAAGTATCGGTTTAATTTGTTATTAATGTAGATTAAATTAATAATTTTAGTAAAATTCGGTTACCGGTAACTTTACCTTCTCTCAGCTAACGCCAAACTGTTTACAGTTTACAGCGCGCTCCTTGGTTACCATGATGACGAGATACAGCGCGTGCAGGTCACGTTGTTTCTCTGATCCAATAGGAAAGCGATGCTTTTATACCTCTATGGTCTGGGTTCGATTCCCATGTGGAGCGGTTCGAGTCCTTTCTGTGTGGAGTTTGCATGTTCTCCCTGTGTCCGCGTGGGTTTCCTCCCACAATCCAAAGACATGCGAGGTGAATTTGAGATTTGCATTTACATTTACAGCATTTAGCAGACACCTTTATCCAAAGCGACTTACATTACAGTACACAGTTTGAGCAATTGAGGGTTAAGGGCCTTGCTCAAGGGCCCAACAGCAGTAACCTGGCAGTGGTGGGGCTTGAACCAGCAACCCTCTGATCACTGGTCCAGTACCTTAACCACTAGGCTACAGCTGGCCCTAGATAGAAAACTGTCCATGACTGTGTTTGATATTAAACTTGTGAACTGATTAATCTTGTGTAACAAGTAACTACCTGTCCTGTCATGAATGTAACCAAAAGTGTGTAAAACATGACGTTAAAATCATGTTATAAATAAATAAATACTTTCTCTACCAGGTTTGTCCTGGTCAGGGTTGCTGTGAGACCGATGCCACCTCACACACGCACCCACTTACTGGGCAAAGTCCAAAACACACACTGTACTGGGGGTAGTCATCTCAGGGAACTACACACAAGCTTCTTTACTCATTTATTCTATTATTTACACATAGGTGCACGTCAGGTCAGTCCACCTTTTACATGTCTTTGGAGGTTAAATCAACCCACACAGACCAATAATTTAAGTAACGTTATTCCAAGAAAACAAAAGCTCTATTTAAACTTGTGTGTGTGTGTGTGTGTGTGTGTGTGTGTGTGTGTGCATTGTATAGAAAAAACCTTTCTAAAGGAACTAACTTAATCTTCAGTGTTAAGTCTAGTGTAGAATCTGTAACATTTACGACAGGTTTTCAAGGCAGTTGTAGCCTAGCGGTTAAGGTCCCGAACTAGTGATCAAAAAGTCGCTGGTTCATGCCCAAGCACTGCCAAGTTGCCACTGTTGGACCCTTGAGCAAGGCCCTTAACCTTCAATTGCTTGGACAATATATACTGTCACAGTACTGTAAGCTGCTTTGGATAAAAGCATCAGCTAAATGCCAAAAATGTAAATGTAATGTAATCCAAAGGCCTTTTGCAAGTATACATGGCTCTTAACCCTCCAGTAGGCTTATAATTCAAAGCATACAGCCAAATGTACTCAAATATTGTCCCCTGGCCTTCACCCAGTTGTTTATTTTCCTTTCTCCACCAGCTGCGTCAGAGTTGCCGTGAGACCGATGCCTCCCCGCACACTCACCCACTCACTGGGCAAAGCCCGAAACACACTGTACTGGGGGTAGTCATCACAGGGAATGACACTTGTGCTTATTTACTCATTTATTCTATTATTTACACATAGGTGCAAGTCAGGCCAGTCCACCTTTTGCATGTCTTTGGAGGTTGAATGAACTCACACAGACACCCACAAGCATCAAGGCTCTTCTCTGTACTTGCACTTCCCCTGTACGTTTGTACATCCGAGTACAGACGATTCATCACCTCTTTACTAAGCACTTAGGCTGAGCAATAATATGCACTTACTAACCTTCTATAAGATATTATAAAAAAAAAAAAGCCTTTGTTCTAACAGGGTTTCAGCAGATTTGTATCCTTAGACTGTTGTCTAACTTAAACTAGATTAGGGAATGTTTACTGTGGAAGCACTTCTGTAAGTCGCTCTGGATGAATGTATTCCTGATCATTGTCCTGCTATAAGATTCTTTGTCTGATTCTGTACTGTTTATGTTGATGTTGTATTGTTTAATCTAAGTTTATATATAGTGTTTCTTTTTCTATTATTTAATTAGATGTGCAGTGCCATCAGAAAGTATTCACACCCCTTCACTTTTTCCACATTTTGTTACGTTACAGACATATTCAAAATCCGATTTGAGTATAGTTTTCTTTTTAAAAATCTACACAAAATAGCCCATAATGACAAAGTGAAAACATGTTTTCAGACATTTTTGTAAATCTTTTAAAAATGTAAACATTTAAACATAATAGGTACTGTACATAAGTATTCACACCCTTTGCTATGACGCTCAAAATTGAGCTCAAGTGCATCCGGTTTACACTGATCATCCTTGAGATGCTTCTACAACTTGATTAGACACCACCTGTGGTAAATTCAGTTGATTGAACATAATTTGGAATGGCACACACTTGTCTATAAAAGGTCTCACAATTGACAGTGCATATCAGAGCAGAAACCAAGCAATGAAGTCAAAGGAATTGTCTTTAGACCTCCGAGACCGTATTGTGTCTGGGAATCTGGGAAAGGATACAAAAAAATTCAGCAGCGTTGAAGGTCCCGAAAAGCACTGTGGTCTCCATTATTCAGAAATGGAAGAAGTTTGGAACCACCAGAACCCTCCCTAGATCTGGCCGCCCGACCAAACTGGGTAATCGGGGAAGAAGGGCCTTGGTCACAGAGGTGACCAAGAACCCAATGGTCACTAAGGCAGAGCTCCAGTGTTCCCTTGTGGAGATAGGACAAGCATCCAGTAGGTCAACCATTGCTAACACACTCCACCAATCAGGCCTTTATGGTAGAGGCACTAAAAGGCACATGGCAGCCCGCTTGGAGTTTGCCAAAAAGCACCTTAAGGATTCTCAGACCAGAGGAATCAAAATTCTCTGGTCTGATTAAACCAAAATAGAACTTTTTGGCCTGAACTACAAGCGTCATGTCTGGAGAAAAACAGGCACTGCTCATCGCCTGGCTAACACCATCCCTACTGTCAAGTTCCAGAGCGCTCTGGGGCGACGATTCATCTTCCAACACGACAATGACCCAAAGCACACAGCCAAGATAATAAAGGAGTGGCTTCAGGAGCAGTCTGTGAATGTCCTTGAGTGGCCCAGCCAGAGTCCAGACTTGAATCCAATTGAACATCTCTGGAAAGACCTAAAAATGGCTGTCTACAGACGCTGCCCATCCAACCTGACTGAGCTTAAGAGGATCTGCAGAGAAGAATGGGAGAAAATGCTCAAAAACAGGTGTGCCAAGCTTGTACAGACATACCCAAGAAGACTTGAGGCTGTGATTGCTGCCAAAGGTGCTTCAACAAAATATTAAGCCATGGGTGTGAATACTTATGTACCTATTATGTTTAAATGTTTACATTTTTAATACATTTACAAAAATGTCTGAAAACATGTTTTCACTTTGTCATTATGGGATATTTCATGTAGATTTTTTAAAAGAAAACTATACTCAAATCGGTTTTCAAATGTGTCTGTAACGTAACAAAATGTGGAAAAAGTGAAGGGGTGTGAATACTTTCTGATGGCACTGTATATATGTTGACACCTGCACAAAGAGAAATTTCTTGTACATCTGGTACTTAACGAATAATAAAGATTCTAATTCTGATATAATCAAATATCATGTCTGTTTCAGCTCATGGACAGATGACCTTACGTTGCCTTTACAAATTTTCAGACAGACAAAGAGTAGAATTCATGCTTTGACCCCCACCCTTACACACACAGTAAATACACATCGCCCCATCAGCCCATCAGCTCCTCCCTTCACCCCACACGGACAGTACAGAGGGTCAAGCTGATTCTGAGTAGTGCAGTAGAGCAGTGTACAGAGCAGGCAGGACAGAGGTATTCAGGGGGAACCTCAGGGGTGAGTCATAGGCGGGAGCAGCAGGACAGCACGCAGTAAAGATAGCGCAAAGGATAGCGAAGGTAATGTGGAGTCTATAAGCAGACCACGACAGGGTACACAGTTAAGTACAGGCAGTACAGTGGAAGCGGAGCTGCAGGACACACCGCGACACGGACAGCATGCGGCTCTCTCACGCGCTCTGTGCGGGTTTTACTCTGCTGTTTGCGCTTCAACACGCTGCGGCTTTCTGGTTACTGAATGTGATCTTCCCACCGGCAGCAGGTCCGAGTGCAGTCAGCAACAGTACACCCCCTCTCATTATAGGTAAGAGGGTTTGCACTTTTTTGCACAGCATTCATTTATTTATACGCAGCTAGTACACAGTTAACGTTCTGCTTAGTGCTGCATTAATATTGAATTAATATACAGAATGGACCATTTAAATGTTATATTATTTGTAGCATGTTTAGTGTACAGTATTGCAGACTTGTGTACTGTATTACATTCATATCTGATGTCGCACTAATATGAATGTGCATGATTGTAGCCTAGTGGTTGGTTTTGTACAGTTGTAGAACCTAGAACCCGCCTTTATTTGCCACAAATACTGTACATATACAGGTGTACAGGACAGTGAAATTCTTTCTTCGCATATCCCAGCTTGTTTGGAAGCTGGGGTCAGAGCGCAGGGTCAGCCACTGTGCGGCGCCCCTGGAGCCGAGAGGGTTAAGGGCCTTGCTCAAGGGCCCAACAGTTGCTGCATGGCAGAGCTGGGTTCAAACTCTCAACCTTTAAGTTAGTAGCCCAAAGCTCTATCCACTAGGCTCTGCAAGGTTGCCAGTGTTGGGCCCTTGAGCAGGGCCCTTAACCCTCAGCTGCCTAGACAATATGCTGTTACAGTACTGTAAGTCGCTTTGGATAAAAGAGTCTGCTAAATGACGCAAATGTAAATATAATGTAAATGATTGTCTAAAGTGTTGCATATGGACATCGTCGCCTTAACATCTATATGTTACTCTAATATTTGGGCGGCACAGTGGCTAAGTGGGTAGCACTGTCGTCTCACAGCAAGAAGGTCCTGGGTTTGATCCCCAGGTGGGGCACTCTGGGTCCTTTCTGTGTGGAGTTTGCATGTTCTTCCCGTGTCCACGTGGGTTTACCTCCCACAGTCCAAAGACATGCAAGTGAGGTAAATTGGAGATACTAAATTGTCCATGACTGTGTTTGATATAACCTTGTGAACTGATGAATCTTGTGTAATGAGTAACTACCGTTCCTGTCATGAATGTAACCAAAAGTGTAAAACATGATGTTAAAATCCTAATAAAGATACAAACTCAAATGTTTGTAGTATTGCATTAATACCTAGGGTTGCATTCATACTGCAATATGGACTGATGATACAGCAAATAACGGGCTGCGATATGCTTTAACTGGCTAAAAATTCAGTGTCAGATAAAACGTTGTCAAATTACCTCACTGTTTAGAATTAACCCCAGAACCACTCAAAACAGACTATTTCATACAGTGTCAAACAACAGACAGTAATAGTATGGCGTGAATGCTTAATTAAAGATCTAGCTTTACTTTAGGGGCAATTCCATCATTTCTAACAGTGTTTCCATTATCTAGCTTGGCACAAATAAACACTTCTTTCTTCAGAACTTTCGCAGAAAGTTGCGAAATTCAATGTTGCGTTTTTAAATTCACTTTACTGACCTTTGTCAAATCGTTGTGATTGCAGTGCCAGGAAATTTGGGAAACCGTCTAGAGGCCAAAATAGACAAACCAACTCTGGTTCACTGGCTGTGCTACAAGAAGACAGAGGACTGGTTTGACCTGTGGATCGACCTTAACATGTTCATGCCTATTGGCATAGACTGCTGGATCGACAACATGAGGTGAGAGAACTCTGGGAATGGGATTTGTGTATTGAGATCTGGTGATAGTGGCATTCAAACAATGTTTGTCTCGTATCGAGGGACAAATGCGCTAACAGTACAAGTGGAATTTGATGTGGATGTACGTAGTTCACTCATGTCAAGGTTCAGAAAGACGTTTCTGTTAATTGTTGTTATTTAGGTGGACCATTGCTCATTCTTTTCTGTATGTGTTTACGCCTGCAAAACGTATTACATGTATTTTACTATACATAGTATAAAATCCAACATGTAAATATTCTCAGGAGAGTGTTGTTCTACTGACCACCCACAAGGCAAGTTTCCTTGTGCTTCATATGTTAATCAAATTTACCATTCCTGACTTAGCATTATGATGCAACGTAAATGTTTATGGTAGTAATTAGCCTTTTGTCATGGTTTTTTTGAGTTCTTTACAAACAGGCTTTATTGTCTTTCCTTGTGTTGTAGGATTGTATATAACAGAACCACTCACAGATCATCCAACGCTCCAGGTGTTGAAGTGCGAGTACCTGGATTTGGCCAAACATACACTATAGAGTTCCTGGATAAAAACAGACTGGCAGGTGAGTTCTCATTATTGCATTTGTGTGTTTCAGCCCCACAGTTGCTAACAAGTGAAATAATATGCCTCCAACTTTGCTGCAACAGTTTAGGGAAGGCCATTTTCTGTTCCAGCTTGACTTTGCCCCTGTGCACAAAGCAAGGTCTATACAGACATGAAGAAAAGCTCGGTTTAAATAAACTGAAATGAACTGGAACATCAACTGAGGCTTTCTTGACCAACATCAGTGCCGAGCCATATCATGGCAAAAAAAACCTCTCAGAACATTGCAAGGAAGGAACCTAAAGACTCAGGGACTTCCATCCTCCTTGGGTGGCCTAAAGGATCATTTGGATAAAATAGAACTAAACTAGATACCAAATCAGAGTTCTGGAAGGTGTAGCACCTATACTTAATCTTTATCTTTATCTTAATTACTTACCCGCTGTGGTAACACGTATGAAACATGGCTTGGCATAGTCTTTCTGACACAAGTAAGAATGTCACTAGAAATCAGCATAAATGGAGTTATGAAATATGTTTCCTAATTCACTGTCATATATTTACATATATTTACCCATCATTCCTTTCTCTTCTCCTTGATGAATACTTGCTCTTCATCATGTTTTTGTGTTTCAAAATAAATTAAATAAAAACAAAGGGGTGGAAGAAGATGGGTTGGCTGCCAGCACAAAGAGAAAGCAACTCTGAACTCCAACCCAATATTCTCAGACTTCCCCTCCCTTTCCTTACAGTTTCATAATCACTTCTCGAAATTGAAGTTGTGGCCTGCTCTCTTAAATAGGGGTTACAAATTCATTATTGCAGTGCCTTCTTATGGATCAAAGGTCACGGGCATCTAATGTTTTTAGACATTACCCTTAACACACAAAGATTTATGTGTTCTTTGAATAATGTTGAATGCAGACTGTAGATGGTAAAATCCCTAAACTCATTTCAGTTTTGCATTGAGAAATGTTGTTTCTAACATGTACCAACCAATGGCAGCATCTTAAATACAGTATTTTATCATATATTTTTTATGCTTATAAATACAGTACATATTTCTTGTTTATATTTAACAGACATTGTGTGTAAATGGACATATGTACTCAAAGTTTAGTATGTAAAAAAAACCCAAAAGTAATTAAATATACGCTACTATTCACTGCATTTACATTGGATTTCTGTTAACTTAGAAAGCTACACTGAATAGATGTTATTCAGCTCTGTTCCTCTCTCCATACCATTATTCACTTCTGACATGCTTCTGTTTGTAGGTTATTTTCACACCATGGTTGAACATTTGGTTAGCATCGGATATGTGAGGAATGAGACCGTCCGAGCAGCGCCGTATGACTGGAGGATTGCCCCGAGTAAGCGTTTCTCAGCTACCACTCTCAGTTTTTCTGTCACATACACACAAATACAGCCCTGTCCACAATTATAAGTATTACCCCATGTAAAGATGATTCAAAGAGTTATGAGAAATTCACCTTTTTGGTGAATTTGTTTAACCTCACACTAAATCACACACCACAATGGGCCACAATTATAGACAGCATCCCTTTGCCAACAAAACAGCACTTAGTCTTCTCCTATAATATCTTATAAGGATTGAGAATACAAAGCAGGGAATTTGAGGTCATTCTTCTTTATAGAATCTCTTCAGATGGTCTAGGATCCCAGGTCTTCTTATGTGCACTCTTACGTTAGCTCACCCACAGGTTTGTATGGGCTATAGATCAGAGGACTGAGATTACTTTTTTGTGTTCAGTAAACCATTATTTTGTTATGTCCTTTATATTTAGTTTCTAGGAATTTCTAGGGGTACTGATAATTGTGGCACATGTAGTTTTGTTAAAAATAATTATTTTTGATTAGGGATATTCATTCTCAGAATACACTGACCCTAATTAAATTATTAAATTTCTCTTTTTTTTTCTCATGTAAGGCAATAATGGCAATAATCATGAATTGGACTGTAGTTCATTTTAAGGCTGTATAATAGATAATAAATACTTACTGTAAATTCATGTTTGTGTGTAACCCAGATGAGCAGGCGGAGTATTTTTCAAGTCTGAAGGATCTGGTAGAGGAGATGTACAATACGTATAAGCAGCCGGTCCATCTGCTTGGCCACAGCATGGGCAGCCATTACATCTTATATTTTCTCAACCAGCAAAGCCAGGCGTGGAAGGATCGCTACATTAAGAGTTTTATCTCACTGGGAGCGCCATGGGCTGGAGCAGTAAAACCTCTTCGTGTTTTAGCTTCAGGTAACCAAAACAAATAATTATTTTGCTTCTTTATTCATTATTAGAATTAGATCCATGGTTCAGCTTCACATCTTTATCTAATAATGTAATGTTGGCATCAAGTCTATGTAACACCTCTAATTATTGTAAGTTCTGTTTGTAATTTTTAAACTGGTACAACAATACTAATTTTCCTTTGCTCATCTATTCATTCTTCCATCTATCACTTTATCCAACCTCCAATTCATAGTTCTAGCACTCATCTGTCCTAGTACAGTTCAATCAATCCTAGTTCAACCGTCCTAGACTAGTCCAGTTTTCCCATCCCAGTCCAAACTCCGTAATTCCATTCGAGTTCAGACTAGAACAGTCTAATTCCATAAGATCCAATCCAGTCCACTTCATTCCATCCATTATACTCCAGTCCTGACTAATATAATCCATTTAAATCCATTCCATATGTCACGGCTGGGTATTCCAGACTGGACATAGGGACACCCATTCCTCCCGCCCCGCCTCCAGAAAAGAGAAATGTAAGAAAAACACACCAAAAAACAATATTTCAAGCCTTAATTATTTTATTTTATTTTAAGCAGTAATGAGCTTCGAGGGTAAGTTAAAACCCCAAGAAAAATAACAAACAAAATATTTCTAACTGGTATTAGAAACTAAACTACCAAACAAAACAAAATAAAAGACAATGTTTCCCTGTCTCCCTCTCTATACCATAACCAGGAGAAAACATAAAAACAAAACAGCAGGGCCTTACCCCCTTACTCTGCTTTAGGCTTGATAATCTAAATACATGAACATTACATAAATAACTCAACTTTCAATTAAACAAAAAAATATACAACATAACAACAACTTTGGCGTTTTATCTGGTTGGCGGCGCAGGAGGGAAAAATATGCCCTCCCGCTCAGGCGCAATAAAGAGTTTTTATAGTGGCGCTTGTTTGTCACCCCACCAATCACCTGGAGCCACGTCACAACATCAGGTGGATCTTCTCGTCTCTAAATGGCAGGCCATCTGCATTAGCACAGAAGAGGTGGAAAGAGAAAAAGAGTGACAATACACAATGCAATTTTTTTTTGTCCGTAACACCCCCACCACCAAGAGCAAAATAAGTTCAAATTTCAATATTGAAATCTTTGGACTAAAAGTGACAAGCGCATCAACCGCTGATTTGAATTACACATTCGGTTTAGAAATATTAAAGGGTTATGGTCAGTATAGACAATGACAGGAAGATGGCTAGATCCCACATGCACCTCAAAATGTTGTGAAGCTAAAAGTAAAGCCAAGGCTTCTTTTTCGATGGTGCTATACATAACCTGATGCTTGTTAAACTTTTTAGAGTAAAAACAAACTGGATGGTCCACCCCATCTTCATGTTCTTGCAACAACACAGCACCAGCTCCCAGTGCAGTCAAATCCATCTATTGGAGCTTTGTTCTAGATTTTATGAATTACTGTAGGTTTCAGGTCAGGAATTTGGTTCTTTCACAAGTCTGAACATTATTTACTAATCTTCAGATGAGATCTTCTTCCGTCAAATTAAATCCAGCAGTAGCTCACAAATATTCTATGTACTACCCATATTTGCATTAATGTGTCTTTTTAATGGCTGTTTATGGATAAGAAACTATTAGACCTGCTTTTTCCTCAGACTAACACAGCACAGCAATTACTGTTAAAAAATGTAACAGGATATAATAAACTCGGATCAAATCCATGACCTTTTGCCTCAAATCCAAGTTCCACTAGCCTCCCACACTAGACACAAATATTGATCCTACAGGGAAGAACATACTAGAGCTTTCTGTAAAATTTTATTGCACTAGTCTGCGAAAGTGTCTCAATATCAAGTTAAAGCACAAGAAAGCTGTATATTTACGATCATCACAAACATCATTTGTAAGGGAATTTTGGTCTAGAAACTTAAGCTCAGAAACTGTAGCCCAGGAATTTTATCTCAGGAACTCTAGTACAGGAAAATTTGCCTAGAACCCCAAGACCTTCAGCTTTAACCCAGGATATAAAAAACATCTCAGGGCACCCAGGTGGCGCAGCGGGATATTCCCGTTGCCACTGGTTGGCTGGGTGCCACCTAGCGGGCATAATTGGCAGTGCCTGCAGCAGACATGGTTCTGCTAGGGCGGGATGACTGGACTATGTGGGTGGGGTCTTCAAAACGCTGTGTAACTGTAGCTTAGAAACTTTAGCTCAGTAAAACGATGTGTCGTGTCTCTGTAGCTGATGTCAGTGACATTTTTCTCCCCTCCTTAGGCGACAATGATGGCATCCCGTTTGTGTCTACCATCAAGATCCGCGAGGAGCAGCGCATGACCACCACCAACCCCTGGATGATCCCGTCTGTAGACGTCTGGTCTGAGGATCATGTCTTCATCTCCACACCATTCTTTAACTATACATACCGGGACTACCATCAGTTTTTCAATGACATTAACTTTGAGGACGGCTGGTACATGTGGGAGGACACGAGAAACCTCACGGCGAGTATGTCAACGCCCGGGGTCGAGGTCCACTGCTTCTACGGTGTTGGCCTTCCCACCCCTGTGACCTACATCTATGACGATCAGTTCCCGAATGCCGACCCTGTGGACTTTGTTTACGCTGATGGGGACGACACTGTGGACAGTCTCAGTATGAGCCAGTGCAAGCGCTGGATAGGAAAGCAAAAGCAGCCTGTGTATGTGACTGAGTTTAAGGGCATGGCCCACCTCGACATAGTCTTTAACCAGAACGTCCTCGATGCCATTCAGGAGATCCTCGAGGGAACGTTCAAACGGGACATGAGCGTCAGGACAGTTGCAGTAAAACATCAACAGCGCAAACTGATTAATCCGAACCCTTAACTAACTTACAATGTAATGGTGGGAATGTCATGATAGCTTAGTACATTTTGTAGAGCCTCTGTGAAGGTACACTCCAGCATTTTCAACCAGCTCTCTATCTACCGCATCTGTCAAGGAAAACAACTGTTGGTTTTATTTAATACACCGTAAGGCCAAAAGTATTTGGACATCTGATCATGAGCTTGTTGGACATTACATTTACAACACAAATGGTATTAAAATAGACTGACCTCTGTGTGATCTTTTTAGCTATAACAACAGTCACTCTTTTGAAAAGGTTTCTTGAAAGACTGGAATATGTTTGTGGGAATTTGTGCCAATGCAGTCAAATGAGCGTTTGTATGGCTCAGCACTAATGTTAGTGAATAAAATCTCAGTTGATGTTCCAGTTTATTCCAAAGCTCTTCAGTGGGGCTGAGGTCAGGGCTCTGTGCAGGACACTGGAGTTTCTGTAAACCAAGATTTTAAGATTTTCTTCATGTCTTTGTGCACAGGGGAACAGTCGTGCTGGAACTGGAAATTGCTTTTCTTGAACTGTTGCTGCTAAGTTGGAAGCATATAATTTCCTTTATATAACTGATTTATTACACGTTAGCAATTGTTGTTGCTGAAACACATGAATTTAAAAATTAGAAGGGGTGTCCCAATACTTTTGTCCATGTAGTGTACATTTCTAGCTCAGATATCCGCACACATCATGTATTTGGCTTTTTTGTCTTTAAAACTAAAATAATAAATAAAAAAAGGATTTAAACACCACAAATCTCTCTATTTCCTCGGCTGCTCCCGTTAGGGGTCGCCGGCGGATCGTGATCCGCATTATTGATTTGGCACAGTTTTTACGCCGGATGCCCTTCCTGACACGACCCTCCCTATTTATCCGGGCTTGGGACCGGCACTACAATGCACTGGTTTATGCAGCCTAGCAGCCAGGTACCTATAGGATAATTTAGTGTCTCCAATTAGCCTGGTTGGAGGAAACCGGAGCAAACCCACACAGACACAGGGAGAACATGCAAACTCCGCACAGAAAGGACCCGGACTGCCCCACCCAGGGATCGAACCCAGGACCTTCTTGCTTTGAGGCAACAGTGATATCCACTTAGCCACCGTGCCACCCATTTAAACACCACAAATGAACAACATAAATACTTTGTAGCACAGACTTTGCAGTTACAGTTTTGGGACATTTGTGGTAAAAAAAAGTTTGCCCATTTCTTCTGTCAAACTGTCTTTAGTTTCACCAAGGTTATAAGGGTCCCACTGAAGGACTAGCAGTTTTATAATCCTAGTTTTCAAATTTGAATCACAGCTCTGCTATTGGCGCCTACACAGACATGATTGGCTGCGCCTGACGACAAAAACAGTGCTTATATACTTGTTTGTCTTTTTGTCGGCTCTGTATGTGATTACTATAGACAGTTCGGTTGTACTGAGAAAAGAATTTTACTGGTATAATAAAAGTACTCTGCACATTTTAGTGACATCATTTAGTTTAGAAAAAAAAAAGAATAATTTATTACCAATATATTTTTTATATGCACAGACCAGGCATAACATTATGAGCACTGACAGGTGAAGTGAATAACACTGATTATCTGTTAGTGAGTGGGATATATTAAGCAACAGGTGAACATTTTATCCTTAAAGTTGATGTTAGAAGCAGGAAAAATGGCCGAGTGTAAGAATTTGAGCGAGTTTGTCAAGGGCCAAATTGTGATGGCTAGACGACTGGGTCAGAGCATCTCCAAAACTGCAGCTCTTGTGGGGTGTTCCCGGTCTGCAGTGGTCAGTATCTATCAAAAGTGGTCCAATGAAGGAACAATGGGTACAATTCCCCAGGTGAAAGGTAGGAAACACCCCGGACAGGTCGCCAGTCCATCACCAAACCCACGCTTACACGGGGAGAACATGCAAACTCCACACCGAAAAGACTCTTACTGCTCCACCTGGGAATCAAATCCAGGCTCTTCCTGCCACTCATGTGCCTCTTGGCAGCATCCCAGACCAGTTTCTTGTCTTTAATCAATTTTGAAGGAACAACTTCTTGGTAATGTTACTGTTGTTCCATATTTTATTCACTTGTTGATGATCATCTTCACTGTGTTTTATGTTATATGTAATGCCTGGGAAGTTTTTGTACCCTTTTCCTGACTGAGCTTTCAGCAATGAGATCCCTCTGATGCTTTGTAGGCTCTTTGTGGACCATGGCTTCTCCTGTAAGATGCAGTGAGTAAATGTCAGGAAAGTCCTACTAAAGGGTCTGAACTTGATGTGGGGTTAATCAGAGTCAGTGTAATTGTTGGCAGGTACTGACTACTGTTTAACATGAGTTTAAATGTGATTAGTTGATTCTGAACACAGCCACATTCCCAATAATAAGATGTGCACACTTATACAATCATATTATTTTAGCTGTTTATTTTTATTGTTCCCTTCTAAACGATTTCAGTTTGTTTTTTAATTGGATTGCACAGATTATGGGTCACAGCTTTAAACCACTCCTGTCATTTCATTCATACTTCTCTCACATGACCTTTCTTTATACTTTCAGTGCTGATAAATCTGACTCACTCCTGCAGCCTAATTGGCAAAACTAATATTTTAAGTTTAATATATATTATATGGTATTTTTATTCAGTACTTAAGTATAGTACAATATTACCCACTTACGCAACATTCACCTACGCAATTTAAATCAGACAGTCCACAGTTTGCATGTGTTTGGGAGGTGGGTGCAAACCAGAGTACCTGAGAGAAAGCCTTCACAAACATCAAATCCCAGTTCTCGTGATCCATGTTGATGTGTGGCTCCCACTCTTTCTGTTGTGCCACCCATGCCTCCCACTGATTTAATACATTAGATTCTATTTAAACACTGTTTTTCTGACCCTGTTTAGATATAACAACGCTATTGTAAGGTGCTCGTGTCTATTGTGCTAGCCCACCTAATTGGCTGGTTGGGCGTCTACACAGACTTGATTGACTATGTTTGAGGGGTGGAGGCATGGCCCAAGTTTTGCAAAATATTGCCACCCTATCCAGAGTGCTCCTGCTCTGGGCCCAGTGTTTCCCGGTGGAACGTGACCCCTAGACCCTGACCAAGATAAAGCTGATAAAAATAAAGTAAAAAATTTAAGGCTGTAGTAAGGTACTAAGTACTAAATCTTGTTTGACTCATATTTAATTGAACAGAACAAAGATGAGGTATGTAATGTTTAAACTAAATTATTATTATTAGTAGTAGTAATAGTAGCTGTTGTTTTTGTTGTACTAGCAGTAAATTTGTAAATACACTCCTATTCCAAATTTGATGGCTGCAGTGCATTCCAAACAGTTTGGGAAAGGGGCATGTTTACAATGGGAGACGGGTCTGGACTGCAGACAAGCCAGACTACCACCTGCACTTTCCAAAGTTACAAAAGCTGGTGTAACACATGCAGAATATCTGCAACCTCAGCGTATAATTGTGTCTTCACAAATGTGCAAGCGCCCCCTGCCATTGGTATTTACACTTCTCCATACCAGAACAGACTTTATAACTTTGATTGGCAGCAGTCTGAAGGGATGACTTATTACACCACAGCACACACTTCCACTTTTTATCTCAGGTGAGTTTTAGCTTGGAATAGTTTGCATGTCTTGATGCTGTTTTTTTTTTGACAAAGGTTTTTTAAGTATTCCCAAAATCATGTGGTTTAATTGATTGCAGTTTTTAACGCAGCGCTGTCTAAGAGATCAAAGGTCACGGACATTCAATATTGGTTTTGGTCTTGCCATTCACACACACACACAGATTTCAGTGGATTCTCAGAAAATTGTTATTAATCTTATGAGCTGTAGATGGTGAAATTCTCATATTCTCTGCAAATGTGCATTGAGAAATGTTGTTCTGGAGAACTGCTGTATTATTTTCTTGCATGGTTTGGTTTGGTGTTGAGGTATTACCCATTTTTTCTCATGAACAGTTAAGCCTTTATTGCCTTATTCATACCCAAATAAAACAGTATTACATCATTACTTCATTCAGGGTTTTAATTTACTCATGTTTTAACTTTTTTGGATTCTGTTTAACATGTCAAATCAGCAGTTAGTGTGTATTTACAAAGAACTAACAGGGTAATATATTAAATCCATTATTTGTTATAGGTAAATCACTGCTTTGTGTTTTTATTTGCATTTTTACACACCATCCAAACTTTTTTGGGATATGGTTATATAATCTACAGCAGTGGTTCTCAGTGTTGGGAGCCTGTGATGTGGTGTTAGGAGGTCTGTTTTTTTTTTCCAGAACCAGAATGAATGTTATAATAAGTCAACAGAAGTGTAATACACTGTATGAACAAAAGTATTTGGACACCTGACCATTTGAACCATCACATTTCAAAAACGAATCGTATTAAAATAGAGTGACTTTTATGTGATCCTTACAGCTATAACAACAGCCACTTCTCTGAAAAGTCTACTCATGTCTGTGGGAATTTGTGCCCATGTAGTCAAAATAGCATTTCTATGGCTGGGCACTAATGTAGGTCAAAAAGCCTGATGTCTAAAGTCAGGGCTCTGTGCAGGACACTGGAGTTTCTTTAAACCAAGCTTTTCTTTATGTCTTTATAGAGCTTACTTTGTAAACAGTGGTACGGTCATGCTGGAACAGGAAAGGTCTTCCCTAAACTATTGCTACAAAGTTGAAAAGCATTTCATTCCCTTGATACAATTGATTTATTACTCCTGTTAGAATCAGAATCAGACTTTATTGGCCAAGTATGCTCACACATACAACACATACAAGGAATTTGACTTTGGTTATACAGATGCTAGCACTGCACGATAAATACAATAAGGACAGTCTTAAACACACACACACATACTCTCTCTCTAACCCACACTTCACACATTCATACCTGTAAACAATTGGCATGTGTAATTCACATTATGGGTTAAAGGTGCAGAGTTCTGTGCAGTATAAAAACTATAGATATATATTATATATAAATAAGAAATGAAATGAATGTGAAAGACCAGTGTAAGCAGGGTTGCGAGTCATTATATAAGTTAAATAGGTCATTTGTAGATGAGCAAGTGTCCCAAAGATGAACAGTTCTGTAGTGTTCAGTTGTTCATGAGCACAATGGAGTGTGGAAAAACGCTTCTTTGTAGCCTGGTTGTTCTGGTCTTTATGTGGCTGAAGCGTCGGCCTGATGGAAGGCGCCAAAACAGGTTATGGCCAGGGTGAGACGGGTCAATGATGATTTTCCCTGCACGATTCCTGGTTCTGGCAGTTGTTGTGGCTGAAACACATGGATTAAAAAACTAAAAGGGGTGTCCCAATACTTTTGTACATATAGTATGACACTAGGCAGCTACACATCACCTACACATCACCTATCAATAAAGGAGTGAAAAGTCACCTGTTGTTTCTAAATAACCAACATTGCAAACAAAGAGAACTTTGCACTGAGAAACAGAAATACTTCCCCCCTTAATACAGATAAACTATTTTGCTATCAGGATATTGTAGTCCACAATTAGTTCCCCATCTGTTCCTCACTATTTATTTACCTTTAGAGAAAATATGTGCAGTTGTTATCAGAAATATTCTCGTGACTAATGTCCATGTGCACTTTTATTCAATCCCCAGCCTCCATACTTGGTGGAACTTCCTTTTGAACTCTAATACGCAAATTTAGTAAGTGCTAACAAGCTTCTGACACCACTTTTGTGGAATCTTCACCCATTATTCACCAGCAAAAGCTTCTGTCTCACTAACAGGTTTTAAGATTTTGTTTCATCAAGCTTTAATCTGGTCAGGGTCGCTGCAAGTCTGGTTCTACTGAGAAACACTGGGCTCAAGGTTGGACTGTCCTGGGCAGGATGCCATCCATCACAGAGAGTTAGCCAATACCCCTAACTCCCAGCCAGTTGATAGGTCTAACAGGTCTAGTATGCTAGCCCACCATCGTTAAGATCCGGGTTCGAATCACAGACTGCTGCCCCACCAGAGCACCAAGTTTTTACATGGGCCCTATTTCTGAAAATCGACATCTCCACTGATATACATCAAACTTTGAGCCCTCAGGTCAGGTCAAGGGTCACTGAACACCACAAGGTAAACAGACATGAGTGGAGTAGTAACAGCATGGACCAGCCACAGGATTTACACCAGTGTGAATACTGCAGAGATCAAATAATACACGATGTAAATCAAAGGTTCTCAATTTTTTACAGAGATCCCTTAAAAAGTAATTCACAGACCTTAAAAGATTTATATTATGGAAGCAGTTATTTAAAAGTTAGAATTTTTATTACATATACAGTTTCTTCTTAGTAAACGTGAAGCACCTCATGGCTCTGACTTGACCCATTGAGCCACTCATGCTGGTAAATGAATGTTCATCCACAAGACTCAGCTGTTAACACAGTTTTAATGCACTTTGCACTTCATTCAACTTTTATAATGCAATGTTAAATTCCTTTAAGTGACCAGTCAAGTAGAAATAATATTATAATAACTATGATACTGTTTCTATTACAGTTGCAATCGGAAATATTCAACCCCACAAAGAAAACTTTCTCACCAGAGCTTTGTTAGAGAATTAATCCTGCCTGGAATATTCTGGAGACACCTTCTCAGTCTCAATCTACTCTCACTCTCTCAGATTTCAATCTATAGGAAATCTTCTGTGGGATTTAAAGAAAGCAGTTACAGCACAAAAGCCATCAAACCTCACTAAGCTGGTAAAACTGGTACAAATTCCACAAAAGAGGTGTCAGAAGCTTGTTAACACTTACCAAAATTGCAAAAGGCAAAAGAATGTCCCACCATGTATTAGGGCTGGGGAGTGTATAATATTGCATGTGTTAAGAGAACTAGATATTTTTCATTTTAATCACAAAATGATGTCAAATTATGTTCTTTCTCTGCTGATACTTTTTTTTCCTATTTTATTTATGCATTTTCTCCCCAGTTTAGTGTAGTTAATTTGTCTCCTGCTGCTGGGGGATCCCTGATTGCAGTCGATGTGGGTTTATTGCTGCTCACGCCTCCTCTGATCCGCACGCAGCCCTTTGCGGAACCCTTTTTCACCTATGCACTCTGCACAGGCACCTCTCTATCTGCTAATCAGGGTCCTTACACAGTGTTTGAAGACCCCACCCACATAGTCCGGTCATCCCACCCTAGCAGAGACGTGTCTGCTGCAGGCACTGTCAATTATGCCCGCTAGATGGCGCCCAGCCGACCGGTGGCAACACCGAGTTTTGAACAAAGGAGTTCAGAATCTCTGCGCTGGTGTGCTAGCGGAAAATCCCGCTGCGCCACCTGGGCACCTGAGACTTCTTATTGTATAATTTCAATCAACTCTGTAGACCACCACAATACATTTTAAGGTGAGGGGTTTTGAATATTTTCAGTTGCAACTGTACATGGCACACTGGTCTCTTTGCAGTCGAGCAACAAAGTGTTCAATACGAATGTGAATTTTTATTCAGACATTTATTTATAATATAATCTATTGCTTTCCTCTTAGTAAAACATAAAAGTAAGTGTAAAACAGATTACATACTTTAGAAAACATGCCACAACACAAACAATCATTATTTTATTATTACACACGCCAAAGATGCCTTGCAGCATTAGTTTAGAAGGCAGGTCATTACCTGAACTGATTAGTTAATTTCAGTAGAATGCACCTTAGATGAAAGTTTCTAAGTGACTTTTTCTGTTTTTCTCTGTGCCTTTGTGCCTAGCTCTTAAAAAACGTGTCAAAACCTTGGAAATAATAAAACAAATGATTCATTCATTCATATACAATAACTGTCTGTATTTTACAAACTGTTTTATCTATTATTAGTAATATTTCACTTTTGACTACTCTGCATTTTTTCTGAAGAGTCACATGACTGGACCAACACACTCTCTCTCATGCACGCTGAGCATGTACAGACGATGAGGAACCTAGCATGTCAATATAAGTTCAAATGTCACATTCAAAATGTTGAAATGACCCATTTATGCTTTATTCTATGCATTTTTAACTAATTTTGTACATTTTCATTCACTAGGCACAATGCAGCAACGCATCCCAGACAGGATGCCAATCCATCACTGTATCCATAGACACGAATATTAAGATCCTTTTTCTAACATAGCTCTTAAAACTTAATAAACTAGTTTTTAATGTTCTTGATGTGATTCTATTATCCTATTAAAAATCACTTTTTACAGTGGACATTGTCTCAAAGCAACTTTACAGAACATGCACAGATTAGGAAATAGGTCATAGTTTAGGATTTACATGTGATTTAAGACTTTTTACCTTACATGTGCTAAAGAAATTGCTTTTTATTAAGCCTAAAATAATTGAAAAGCAGTTATCGTAGTAATGCTTAAACAAAAAGCAACCCTATTTTTTAGCATGGAACAACAAATTAGGTATTTTATTTATGCAAAGTCATTTATTTAAGCATGACTGAGAGGGGGGCATAAAGACTTTTTAAATATTAGGAAATATCCACTGTCTTCTACACCCCTGACTAAATAGAATAGAAATAGATGAAAATTAAAATTACAAATTCCGAGTGCCTTGTTTCATATCCCATTGCAGCTCATGGGACTACAAATGAATTATTTAATTTATGTAAAGTTAATATTTGTTTTATTTATTAGGATTTTAACGTCATGTTTTACACACTTTGGTTACATTCATGACAGAACAGGGAGTTACTTGTTACACAAGTTACCAAAGTGTGTAAAACATGATGTTAAAATCCAAATAAATAAATAAAGGTTACTTTGGGGGCCAATTTACATAAAGCCAATGAAACTACTGAGGACATAATGACCAAATATAGGCAATTGTAGCCTAGCGGTTAAGGTATTGAAAGGTCACTGGTTCAAGCCCCACCACTGCCAGGTTACCACTGTTGGGCCCTTGAGCAAGGCCCTTAATCCTTAATTGCTTAGACATACTATCACTGATGTACATTGCAATGCATGAGACCAAGTATACAGAATATACAGTACATAACAGGGGTTGCTTTTTGAAAGGGGGGTAAACATAAAGCCAGGGTACAAGGCCCATGTCCCCTGGATTCTACACCCTTCACCAAATTAGATCAGAGCGGAGTGTCAACTTGTTACTGACAAGGGAAGTGTGAGGTGCCAAGAGAATTAAGAGAGAAGGATGTATTTACAGAAGATGAGAGCACTGAAGACAAGTGATATTTGGATGCATTTTCATGCAGTAAATCAATCGCAATCAAGATGTCAGTACAAGTGACAGACTTAAGTGAACCGGATCAGATTACTGAGTGACTCAGATTAACCCGAGTCCATAAAATGAACCGAATTTACCACCACTAGTGACATGCATGGCTGGATTACTGACCGGGCCAGTGGGGCCAGCGCCCAGGGGCCCTTGAGGTCAGGGGGCCCCGGGGGGGCCCTGGCCCAAAACATTTTGCGATGCCTATCAACATTTATGATACAATATATTTTTATTTCCGAGGGCCCTCCATTTTAAGGATCCTCTGACTATTAGGGACTTTGACCCCAGGGCCTCTTGGGGGCCCTAGCCATGCTTTTGGGGCCCCTAGCCATGCTTTTGGGCCCTAGCCATGCTTTTGGGGGCCCTAGCCATGCTTTTGGGCCCCTTATGAAAATGGATGAGGCGTTGTGGCACTGCTCTGACTTCGACTTCTGGCTATTAGGGGTCCTAGGAAAGAGGGGGGCATATTTTTAGAGGGCCCTGGTTATGAGAGCCCCTACCAGGGGGCCCTAGAGAAGAGCAGGGCATACCATTAGAGGGCCCTTGATCACGAGGGCCCCTGCTATGGGGCCCTTCACTTCCATAGAAGTTGTTTACCATGGCTCCTTGACTTTCTAGGGACCTACAAATTGCCAGGCAAGCTACCATATTTCATAACAGACGTTTTGCCCAGGGGCCCAGACTATCCTTAATCCGTCCTTGGTGACATGTACGATTAGTTATGCCTGTATTACAGAATTGAGTCCTATACAGTAAATAATAATAATAATAATAATAATAATAATAATAATAATAATAATAATGATAATATAAAAAAATATTGCAGCATTCTTTTTCTTAGAATAGCCTTTTTTTTTAGGAAAAATAGATCTTGTGTGTATTACAAGTGCATGCAAAAAGTACGGCAGACACAAAAGTCAGAACAGGGGACGCGGCGTAACGTAATTATTACTTTCTGCTCCGTCTTCTCAACGCTTGTGCTTGATTTACACTGTCTATGTGAAGCAAATAATATACACGTCAGCACATGCACGAGCTTGTGTTGATTTCATGAAATTAAAATACCACCCGTTTTTCAATTTCTGTTTGTTGTTTAATTTTTTATACTAAAACGAAAAACGAATAAGGCCCCGTTTTCCCGTTTTTCAATATTGTTTTTTGAAAAGAAAAACGACTCGTTTTCTTGTTATTCAACTTTGGGATTTGAAGTGAAAAACGAATGACCAAAGGTACACGGACCCTCGAAGCAGTGAAAAATAAGAAACACATTTCTGTAAAAAATATTATTCCTAACTTATTAAAAAACACCCAGGATTTTTTAAAAAATACCCAGAAACCCAGACGAGGCCTAAAAAACCCAGATCTAGTGAAAAACACCCAGCTGTGGCAACATTGCAAATGACTAAACAAAACGCAAAGCTAAATTTAAATGCAAATTCCGAGCGCATCGATTCGGTGTTGTCATGTAGCCTCGCCCACTCAGATCGATGAGCTCGGTGAGAGATTAATACAGCCTGGAGTGTGTGAGATGAGCCACAGTGCTGGAGAAGCTCCGTCTTGTTGTTCTTCCTTTAGTTTAAACTTATCTGATAACTAAGCAACCGTGTGGAGCTTGTTCATCACTCAGCATGGTGTTGTTTAGTCACAGGATGAATTAAACACCCCTGTACTGGTGCTGTTCTTCTGTCTGAGCGCTGATCCTGTGGAAGATGTTTCATCACAGGCGCATCTGTGTGATTTTCTTATTGTGTTTTATTTCATTCACCCACAGCAGAAGTGTAACGTGTTCCAGAGGGAAGCCCTGCACCGACCGACCACCTGTAGTCCTCGGTAAGTTTTTAATACCCTGAACACACCTTTTATTTCTGTGTTTATTTAATTTAATCCTCTTTATAGTGTGCATGTGCAATAACACTCGTGTTATGTTGCTTGCTTGGGAATTACAGCAGCGCGTGACTGACAGTTGTCTGGAATGCTATGCTAACCTTGTGTTTACATAAACGAGTTGTAAATAAAGTGGATTTTAGACATATTTAAGCATAACAATTGAACAATAGAGAACAATTTAAAATGCCAAACAGTTTAGGGTTGCTTAAAATATAGTCTGATAAACATTAATAACCATAATTTGTCTTTAAACCGAAGACGCTTCATTAAATCAACAGCCTACCAAATAATTCAGTTTTATCCGAGTAAACATGGTTATTAAACATAACCCAACAACTACTAAAACATGTTATACAGCCTAAAAGAGTCGATTTGTACGAATAATTAGTGTGACAAAGTAGTAAAGCGTCTATTGTTTACCTTGTTTACTGAATGAGAGTGGAGATTGATATGACAGTCACATGATGATTCTTGACTGATATATCGCTCGTCAATCATCACCGCGATACTGAAACTACCACGATACTATATACTATACTGCTACACTGAAATATACTTTTACACAGACTTGAAAGGTACATGTATGACAGCAGTCTTGGGATGTGTTTAACTGTATTGATTGAAATGGCACCAGAGACTCTGACCAGGATTAAGTGGTTAGTACATGAATAAATAAATGGTCAGAAATGATCCACTCATGTTTTAATGATGTAAATGATGTAAAACATGTTGCACAGCCTAAAAATTGTAAGAATAATTATTGCGAAAAGTAGTAAAGCGTCTATTATTTACTTTGTTTATTGAACATGAGTGGAGGTTCATATGACAGTCACATGATTGTTCTTGACTGATATATCGCTCGTTAATCATCACCGCGATACTGAAACTACCACGATACTATATACTATACTGCTACACTGAAATATACTTTAACACAGACTTGAAAGGTACATGTATGACAGCGGTCTTGGGATGTGTTTTTCTGAGACTGACTGGAACACACTATCTGATAATAAAAATAAAAATGTACCTGTCGTTTTACACAAGCATAACTGCATCCAGACTAAGCTGTTCCAAGACCATCTTTGTTAAAACACCATATAAGTTAGGAAAAAACAAACTCTACACCCTCATAGACACACAAACACTCTAACCACTATACACACAAGTAAAGAAAGCAAATCAACCCCCTACTTTGATGTTTAAAGACTGAATCTATTATCCAGCCATGATCATAGCCATAGCAGCTGACATGGAGTTAAGAATTAAACAAACAAAAACCCAATTGTGTCCCAGATTTCAGCTCCATTCTGATGATTTGAGAAAAATTTAATGCAGTATTAGACTTCTTCATTGTTTAATCCATTGTCTGCAGTGCACCGGTTTCAAATGGCCTAAGAACCAACACAATGCTTGACAGTAGGTGCAGAGTTGTTGGGTTTGAATGACTTATCTTTTGTTTCCTATGTTTTGGGCATTGATACCAAATAGCTTAACAGAGGACATGTCAGTGTGATCAACAACATACTTCTGTCAATCTTTAAACTGTCACTTTTGAGCAACGGCACTTGCTTATTTATTAAGGTACTGGACTAGTAATCATAAGCCTGAGCAAGGACCTTAACCCTGAGTTGCTTAAACTGTATTTAGTGATAAGTGCTTTTGATAAAGCGTCTGCTAAATGCCGTAAGTGTAAATGTTATGACAGAACTGTGTTGGTGGTTCTTAAAATACATCTAAGCATCCATACCCCTGTGATACAACGTTTAATGATTGTATAAAACTTTCTGATGATGGTTCCTTTCGGCCGCTTCCTTTAGGGGTCGCACATCAGATCATTCATCTGGATATTTAATTTGGCACAGTTTACACAACAGAATCCTGACCAACTCTCGTATGTTCCTGGGATCAGGGCCATGCTGTAGAACTTTCTACACCAACAAATTAATGATATAACTTGCTTTATTTGTGTTTTTGAAACAGCTAATTTAGTCATACAGTTGCTCAGTGGTTAAGTTACTGGACTAATAATTAGAAAGTTGCTGGTTAAATTCCCGCTACCCCCAAGCTGGGCTTCTGAGCAAGGACCCTAACCCTCAGTTGCTTGCATGGTATTCAGTCATAACTGTAGGATGCTTCAGATAAACATGTCTGGTAATTGTTGTAATTGTAAATTAACATAAAAAAAAAGAACTTGATAAAATTTTAAAAAATCTGTAAGTTCTGTTTTTGGAAAAGAAAATTCGTTCTAGTCATTTGGCAACAGAATTAAATGCAGAAATTCTTAAAAACAAACAAACATTGCCATCAATATTACAAAATATCCCTAAATATGCTGATCATTGTGACCAGCGGTGTCAGTTCCCTCCTATTAAAATTCATCTAAAGCACAAACAAAGCACAAACTGCTTCATCCTGGTCAGGATCAACACTGGGAGCAGGACAGAAAACAAACCCCAACACATATATTTACAAAAAACTATCAGCAAGGCATAAAGAACAAGAAAACAACATTTACATTCTTACTTGCGATTATTTTAATAACTGTTAATAATAGTCAGCTGAATGTTGTGATTGTGACAAGCCTAATCCTCATCTCCAACCCTGCAGGGAATTCACTTCTAAAATCCAAGCTGTTTTATTTGAGCAGGTACAGACTAGAAATCTGTGTTTTGCTGATTTCAGAGGTGATCACAGACCCACCCATCAGTTTGTACAGTAACAATGTTTACTGTCTCATATTTATTGTGTATCATTTTAAATGTATTGCACCTGTGAGTTTGTATTTGTATGGTACATAAATGTTTGTTTATTTGTTTATTAGGATTTTAACGTCATGTTTTACACTTTGGTTACGTTCATGACAGGAACGGTAGTTACTCATTACACAAGATTCATCAGTTCACAAGGTTATATCGAACACAGTCTTGGACAATTTGGTATCTCCAATTCACCTCACTTGCACGTCTTTGGACTGTGGGAGAAAACCGGAGCACCCGGAGGAAACCCACACGGACACAGGGAGAACAAAGCCAGGACCTTCTTGCTGTGAGGCGACAGTGCTACCCACATAGCCACTAGTACATAAATGTAGTTTTATTGGCATGTAGTGCCCTTAACAGCTCTGCTGAAACATTACTGTGTCAGTTTTTTGGGACTCTGTGTGTGTGTTTAATAATAGTCCTGCCACTTTAAATGTAATTTAAGACAAAATGTGTAAGATACAAACAAATCAACCACTTTAAATCATTTCATATGTGAATAAATACAGACTTTGGGATGTTTGACATGATTATGATTGTTGACCGTGTGTAATTTTTAATGTGATTATAACAGTAGTGTTGTAGTCAAGCACTTTCTTCAAAATGTTAAGAATAATTGAACCTAGAAAGTTTTTTCATCAGCCTTTATGTTATCTAAATGTTATCACGTTTGACCGTAGCAAACACAGAACAGTGTTCAGCACCCACGTGTTATCTGCTGAGGTTTTGTGAATGCAAGTGATTTACATGGTTCCTAGTACAAGTGTTTCCTTGCATATTTTATTAACCACTTAATCAATTTGGTTGGTATAGTTTGATTATTCATTATCAAGCTTCATGTTCATACATCACTGCTATTCAAATATGCACCTAAAATAGAAATATGGAAATATAGTCATGGGTTTTTGAATCACTGGTGGTAAACTGAATATTTAATATAGAAAAGTCCCAATCCAATACTGGTTAAAAGCATCATGGTTAGTAATTAAACGCTGGTTGTGTATTAATTGGTTTAAAAGCAGTGCAGCCAGTGGCCTAAAGACCTTGGTGTGATCCTGATCTTCAGTCAATATCTGTGAGCACTCCCAAAAAAAAAAATCACATGCAAGTTATATCAGCTGTTCTGAAACGTCCGTAGGGGTGTGTTAGTGTGTGAGTGTGTTTTGCCTAGTGATGGACCTGTCACCATATCCAGGGTGTATCCTGCCTTGTTTTTAAATGGAACCTGGCCAGGATAAAGTGGTTAATAAATGAATAAATAAACAATTCCAAATATCCACTGATGTTTTAATGAGGTAAATATGTATCAGATTAGTACTGGAATTGGATGATATTTATGGGATCCAGATATATTTACCAATTTGTAATCATATGTCACATGGATAAACATATAGGGGCCAGAAAAAGCTCTATTATGGCGTGCACATTGAATACTTCTGTCCATATTTCTGGATTCACTAATGGTTTTAATAACAATACAGTCCAAGAACAGAGCATTATGGTCACAATATGATGTCTTGTGAATATCCCACATCTTTATTTTTAAACATTTCACTTCCTACTGCTGTTCTTACTTCATTCTTACACTTCTTTTATTTTACCAGAACTGACTCAGAATGCGGTCACTATTTTATGCATGAGAGTCTAATATAGCCCTGCAGATTTTTTAAAACGAATGGGAGGAGATTACAAATAAAAAAAACTCCTGCATAGTTCTGTTCACTAGAACTGAAAATAAACCCCAACTCGAAAGTAAAGTCAAACCACGGCAGGTCAGTTCAACAAAGAAATCAATTCTGCTATCTAGAAAACGTTATCTGGGGTTTAGCAAGCACCGTTTAAACACGTGCTGATATCCGAGTGAGGTAATTGGGAGCTTATCGTAGAACTTCAGTTCATATCTGTGGTCACAGCAAATGTAGAAAAGCATTATCCTGATTCAGTAACAAGACGAGGTCTTTCATAGAAACAGAACTACAACTCTGATGGTATTTCGGAACCATGATTGCTTTGTAACTTCTGATGTGTAGTGACTGATCATTAGCTGATAAGAGAAAAAAAGCTTCCTTATCAGACCCACTGATCCAATCTTTATCCAAATGCCTTTCAGTCAGTAATCTTTATATACTGGATCATTTTCTTTAGTGCTAATTTACTCTTGAGAGTTGCTGCTCATTTTCGCTGCCTTGTTTCTCTGTTCCCTTAAATCTACTTATCGAACCTTTTAAGGCCACGAAACCATGCAGGCTGTTCTCAATTGTACATGGTAAAAGATCAGCTGGTGATTTTTCTCCTTGGTTGGTTTTGTGCACTCACACTTTTCACATTTTTTTTTCTGTTGTATTTATGCATTTTCTCCCATTTTAGTGTAGTCAGTTTGTCTTCCACTGCTGGTGGATCCCTGAAGAGAAACCTTGTTTAGTAGTGTAGTTCATCTGCAATAGCTATACACTGATCAGCCATAACATTAAAACCACCTCCTTGTTTCTACACTCACTGTCCATTTTATCAGCTCCACTTACCATATAGAAGCACTTTGTAGTTCTACAATTACTGACTGTAGTCCATCTGCTTCTCTGCATGCTTTGTTAGTCCCCTCTCAGGGTTCGAATCCTCAGCAGTGTTATTGACTGGCTATGTCTGAGGATTGGTGTCCTATACAGGGTGTGTTACTGCATTACACCCAGTAATTCTGGGGAAACCAGAATTACTCTTTGCTTTCTTTTCCCTTCATCCCTTTCTTCATCGTTTTCTTCATTCCACAAATGCTCCTTGGCACTTGAAAGGCTGTCGTTGTAAATAAGAACTTGTTCTTATTGTCTTGCCTGGTAGAATAAAGGTACATAAAATAAATAAAATAAAGCACTTTTAGGTGTGGGCATTAATGCAGGTGGTGAAAATGCGATCGTGGTTGTGTTTGCTGTGCAGTTCCAGGTGATCTGGGGAACCAGCTGGAGGCGAAGCTGGACAAACCCAGTGTCGTTCACTACATCTGCTACAAGAAGACCGATGAGTACTTCACACTCTGGCTCAACTTGGAGCTGCTGGTGCCCGTCGCTATCGACTGCTGGATCGACAACATGAAGTAAGAATAATCCATCCCACGCATAGTGTTCCAATTTAGCATAGCCCCGACGGGGTCCAGGGAGGGTGTATATTCGCCTGACACACACTCCCGATGTGTGCGCAGTCCATCAATCCCGTCTTATTCACACATACTTCGGTGGATCTGAGCGTGAGGTTGGGCCATGCCCCGATCTCTGCTCTCCTCCACTTTCTGTAAAGGCGCCCTGGGCAACAAAGGTTCTTACACAGCGTTGATAACCCAAACACTTAGTCCGATCTTTCCCACCAAGCAGACTGGAGGCCAATTATGCCTGCTAGAGGGCGCCCAGCCAACGGGTAGCAGAGCTGCTTTTCTCTTAGGTAAAATGTCTTCTTTTATTCCACTAATGATGTAAGATATTATCCGAGTTTTAGACACCAGTTGCTTCACTTTTGAGAGTATAGAAATTGGGAATAAAGAAATTGGGTTTGGTGGGACACACAGTGAGAATATTCATATATTTCTTGCTTGTTGCTTTTGAGTGCTGTGGAAAATTGTGCTGTTTTAAAAGTGCCCAGCAATGTTCACTCGCTATAATAATACAGATTTAAGAAGCAGTGGGTATGTGAGCCACACAAATTGCACATTTAGTTGCAAAAGTATTGTGACACCCGTTCTAATTTTTAAAATTGTGTTTTAGCCACAACAATTGCTAACAGGTGAAATAAATCAGTTATAAAAAGGAAATTCTATGCTTCCAACTTTACCGCAACAGTTTAGGGAAGGCCCTTTTTGTTCCAGCTTGACTGTACCCCTGTGCACAAAGCAAGCTCTATAAAGTTCAGTTTAAAGAAACTCTCCACTCTCCGCTCCACTCAACAGCTCTGGAATGAACCAGAACATCAACTGAGGCTTTCTTGACCCACATGAGTGCCCAACCATACAAACTTTTTTGACCGAATGGGCACAAATTCCCACAGAAGCCTTTTTCAAAAGAATGGCTGTTCTAGCTGAAATGATCACACTGAAATCACTCTGTTTAAAATGGGACGTTCAACAAGCTCATGGTCAGGTGTCCAAATACTTTTGGCCATGTAGTGTATTATGAATGCAGAATGGAATTAGAAAAGTCATGCTGAGTCTTGTGTCCTCTTTCCAGTTATTGAGATATTGAGGATAATCATAAGGTTTTGCATGTGGTAATACACCCTCAGGGTTCTTTTACAATCCACTGACTTCAAAACAGGATGTTTGTGGTAAAGTTTTAATGCAATATTGTGGTCATGCTGTGCTTTCTTATGGGAAGTGAGTAAATACAAACAATAAAGGGCACTCTGGTATTTTATGTCCTATTAGATTATTTAATTAGAATCTGTGCAAAATACAGTTTCCAATATTTACAATATTGTTTGATTTCATTAGCACAGTGTAGTCCAATCATTATGATCTGACCTCTTCTGACCTCTTGGGCAGCATTTCCCACAGATCTAAAATATACCAAGTGAGGCCAGGTAACAGTTGATCTCCAACAACACCCTACCCTTATAGTCAAAACTATGTGGACACCCTTCCTAATTACTTGGGTGTTTAGGTGTATAAGCCACACCCATTGCTTTTCACTTTGTGTCAACCGTTTGGGGCGTGACTGCTATTTACATTCACTACATTTAGCAAATGCTTTTATCTAGAGCGACTTACGGTCGTGACAGAATGCAATGCAAGCAATTCAGGCCTTGATCAGCGGCTCAAAAGTTTCAATTTAGCAGTGATGGGACTAGAACCAGCAACTTTTTGAACTATAGTCTACGTCAGGGGTGGGCAGTTAAATTTTCCAAGGGGCCACATAAGAAACTGGGACTGTTGTGGAGGGCCGGACCAATAAGGTGAACTTAATACTGCTCAATATTAATTTTATCTCTTTATTTACATGTTCATTACATTTTCAGCATTTAGCAGATGCCTTTATCCAAATCGGCTTACAATACAGTTACAGTATACAGTCTGAGCAATTGAGGGTTAAGGGCTTTGCTCAAGGGCTCCACAGCAGCAACCTGGCAGTGGAGGGGCTTGAACCAGCAACCTTCTGATTACTAGTCCAGTACCTTAAGCACTAGGCTACAACTGTCCACTCTTTATGAGAAGCAGTAAATTGTACATTTCTAATAAGCTGTTAATGTTTAGATGTTACAATCAGAAAATTAGAAGTAGTCAGAGTAAAAACATTAACATTATTTTACTATTTAAACAAACAAATGCAAAAAAAAAACCAAATGTGAACAAAATGTGCAGGTTTTTAAACTATTTTGTTTTGAGTCTAATTACTTCATTTGTTTTTCAGTCCTTTGTTATTGTTGGATATTCTTTTTAAAATCACAAAGCTGGTCCTGACTGCTTCAGTTCTGGATGTGTTAAACTTTATAAAAAAGTCCTTGTTGCTTTTGCAGTTTAGTTAGTGAAGCTTCAGGTGTGACGCTCCGCATCGTTCATGTTCTTGTATTTCTCTGTTTAGTACCGCAATTTAGAGCCTAAATTCTGATCCTTAACCAGCGTTACACCTGACTTCAGTAAATAAATACTTCAGAAGTTCGTGTTTTGTTAAAAACTCCACCGTCAGTCACACTCAGTTCTGTTCGCATTACGGTGAAGCTGGATACGCTCGCTCGCACACACGTAAATCGAAACTTACAGATATTTAAGCTCCCGTCAAAATCAATCCTGTTATATTGCATGTGTGATGTACATTTATTTACATCTGATTTTTAATTGCCTCGAACCTCATGCGAGCCGGCTGGGGATGTCATGCCGTACAATGCCCAGGTCTGGTCTACGTCAACCACTGAACTACCACTGCCCTCCAATAAACACTTTTTGGATGAATTTGTTAGCCAGACTTGTCCAACATCAGAGTCTGGCCTCACAAATGCTGTTTTTTGACGGGATGGGCACAGATTCCCATAAACACACTCCAACACATTCCACTTTGTGGAAAGTTTCCTAGAAAAGTAAAGCCTATTATAGTTGATATTTATAGGAAGGGAAGGGGGTGGGGCGTTGACAGCTCCATGCTAATTACCAATAAGTTTATGGTCGGCTGTCTATTTTGCTTATGTTCTTGCTCTCTATTAGACACATCAGTTTTCCATCAAACATGACCAAAAACTTAAGATAGGACCTACACTGATCCCTTCAGAACTTTTCACCCCCCACCACACACTGATCATTTACATTTATATACTTTTACATTGTTTTGCTTTGTGCACCAGGTTGATCTACAATCACACCACACGACAAACTGAAGCTCCTCCCGGCGTGGACATCCGAGTGCCCGGCTTCGGCCAGACGTTTGGTTTGGAGTACCTGGACCCTAGCAAACACAGCGTGGGTAAGTGCCAGCTATTCGTCCAGACGTCGAACTATATTACATATCGGCTCAGATATTGTTTTTGACCTCCTCATGTAGGCTGCATTTTTTATTTTTTTATTTTCATATGTTGTGTAACTTGATAGTTATATAAAAAGAAAATGCCTACAGGGCACTGCCAGCTTTCATGCCATGGCAAAAACATGAGCTTTAAAAAAATAACCTTAAGGGGCATGGATTCTGCTGAAGGGTTGCAATGTTTTCTAGTTCATTCTTGTTAAGTGCAACTGAGTTACTGACTGTATTTTTGCAGGTATGTACTTCTTCACTATAGTGCAGGCTCTGGTGGAGTGGGGTTACACCAGGGACGAAGATGTCCGAGGTGCACCCTACGACTGGAGAAAGGCTCCCAGTAAGTTTATTCTGGTTATTCCTTCTCAAGTCTTCGGTACTTACTTCTCATATGTGGGCGGCATGGCAAGAAGGTCCTGGGTTCGATTCTGAGGTGGGGCGGTCCGTGTCCTTTCTGTGTGGAGTTTGCATGTTCTCCCCGTGTCTGTGTGGGTTTCCTCCGGGAGCTCTGGTTACCTCCCACAGTCCCAAAGACCGACAAGTGAGGTGAACTGGAGATACAAAATTGTCCATGACTGTGTTTGACATTAAACTTGAACTGATAAATCTTGTGTAACGAGTAACTATCGTTTCTGTCATGAATGTAACCAAAGTGTAAAACATGACATTAAAATCCTAATAAATAAATAAATAAAATGAATAATCCCCATATGTTGTTTATCTGCCCCCTCATGTCTGGTATCCTAAGTGTAATTCTGTTCTTGCTCTGAAGTACACTCGCTCACATTAGCTATCAGCTGGTCAGGCATCTACACAGACATGATCAAATATGGCTAATTGGCTGGAGCGTTGAATCTCGGCTTTGCTACCAATGGTCTGGGCGCCATCTAGCAGGCACAAACGACCAACGCCTGCAGCAGACAAAATTGGCCTCCAGTCTGCTGGGTGGGAAAGACCGGACTAAGGGGTGTGGTTATCAACTCTGTGTAAGGACATTGGTTGCCCAGGGCGCCTGTACAGTAAGTGGAGGAGCGCAGAGATCAGGGCGTGGCCCTCTGTACGCGAAGCCAAACTCACGCTCAAATCCACCAAAGTATGGGAGTCACTCTGGGGAGTGTGTGTCAGGCAAAAGTACACCCCTCACATTTCTGCAAATATTTCATTATATCTTTTCATGGGACAACACTATACACATGAAACTTGGATATAACTTAGAGTAGTCAGTGTACAACTTGTATAGCAGTGTAGATTTACTGTCTTCTGAAAATAACTCAACACACAGACATTAATGTCTAAATAGCTGGCAACATAAGTGAGTACACCCCACAGTGAACATGTCCAAATTGTGCCCAAATGTGTCGTTGTCCCTCCCTGGTGTCATGTGTCAAGGTCCCAGGTGTAAATGGGGAGCAGGGCTGTTAAATTTGGTGTTTTGGGTACAATTCTCTCATACTGGCCACTGGATATTCAACATGGCACCTCATGGCAAAGAACTCTCTGAGGATGTGAGAAATAGAATTGTTGCTCTCCACAAAGATGGCCTGGGCTATAAGAAGATTGCTAACACCCTGAAACTGAGCTACAGCATGGTGGCCAAGGTCATACAGCGGTTTTCCAGGACAGGTTCCACTCGGAACAGGCTTCGCCAGGGTCGACCAAAGAAGTTGAGTCCACGTGTTCGGCGTCATATCCAGAGGTTGGCTTTAAAAAATAGACACATGAGTGCTGCCAGCATTGCTGCAGAGGTTGAAGACGTGGGAGGTCAGCCTGTCAGTGCTCAGACCATACGCCGCACACTGCATCAACTCGGTCTGCATGGTCGTCATCCCAGAAGGAAGCTGACGCACAAGAAAGCCCGCAAACAGTTTGCTGAAGACAAGCAGTCCAAGAACATGGATTACTGGAATGCCCTGTGGTCTGACGAGACCAAGATAAACTTGTTTGGCTCAGATGGTGTCCAGCATGTGTGGCGGCGCCCTGGTGAGAAGTACCGAGACAACTGTATCTTGCCTACAGTCAAGCATGGTGGTGGTAGCATCATGGTCTTGGGCTGCATGAGTGTTGCTGGCACTGGGGAGCTGCAGTTCATTGAGGGAAACATGAATTCCAACATGTACTGTGACATTCTGAAGCAGAGCATGATCCCCTCCCTTCGAAGGTAAAGGTGATGGACTAAACCCAATTGAGCACCTGTGGCGCATCCTCAAGTGGAAGGTGGAGGAGTTCAAGGTGTCTAACATCCACCAGCTCTGTGATGTCATCATGGAGGAGTGGAAGAGGATTCCAGTAGCAACCTGTGCAGCTCTGGTGAATTCCATGCCCAGGAGGGTTAAGGCAGTGCTGGATAATAATGGTGGTCACACAAAATATTGACACTTTGGGCACAATTTGGACATGTTCACTGTGGGGTGTACTCACTTATGTTGCCAGCTATTTAGACATTAATGGCTGTGTGTTGAGTTATTTTCAGGAGACAGTAAATCTACACTGCTATACAAGCTGTACACTGACTACTCTAAGTTATGTCCAAGTTTCATGTCTATAGTGTTGTCCCATGAAAAGATATAATGAAATATTTGCAGAAATGTGAGGGGTGTACTCACTTTTGTGATACACTGTATATACCCTCCTTGGATGTGGTTGGGCTACGCTAAATTGGGAGAAAAGAGGGTAAAATGCATAATAAATTGCAGTCTGTATAGTTTGAAATAACTGTAAGCGTCTAAATGAATGACACGACGTGTAGATGAATTTATTTGCAGTTAATGATGAATCGTTGTGACTTCACCATCGCAGATGAAAATAAGGAGTACTTCCTGAAGCTGCAGCTGATGATAGAGGAGATGGCGGAGAAGTACGGGGGGCCGGTGGTCCTCATCGCTCACAGCATGGGTAACATGTACACGCTCTACTTTCTCAACCACCAGCCGCAAGCCTGGAAGGATAAATACATCAAGGCTTTTGTGTGCCTGGGCGCACCGTGGGCCGGCGTCGCCAAGACACTCCGAGTTATGGCCAGCGGTAAGAACACTGCTTAAATGTCTGCTTTAATAAATACACACCGCCGCAGATCTTAATGAATCTTAACGAGCTTAATGAGGTGCCAACACCGATATCAAATTAAAGCAAATGTACAAATAAAAACTAGCAAGCCACTCGGCAGCTAAGATCACCAATTAATTACGTAAATAAGTGATTGACCCTAAAAAATACGTTCTTCACACGTTTTTGGGGGCAAATTTGGTTATGATACAACTCATCATGGTCACCATTGTTAATGTAGTAAGGTATTGTTGTAGGTTTTGTTGTATTATTGTAGTTTTGGTGTTGTAATTTCATCGCTTACTCTTTCTGTTCAGGTGATAATAACCGTATCCCGGTGATCAGTCCTCTGAAGATCCGAACACAGCAGCGTACAGCCGTGTCCACGCCGTGGCTTTTTCCATATGCCCACACGTGGCCCAATGACGTACCCATCGTTTCCACGCCCACCGCCAACTACACCGTGAAGGACTACGAGCGTTTCTTTAAAGACATCGACTACGAAGACGGCTGGGCCATGCGCCAGGACACCGAGCCGCTAGTCCAGGCGCTGGAGGCTCCCGGCGTCCCCGTGCACTGCCTGTACGGAACGGGCGTCGCCACGCCCCAGGGTTACAGCTACAAAAAGTTTCCAGATGCTGAGCCCAGTGACGTCATTAACGGTGAGGGAGACGGCACGGTGAACGCTGTGAGCGCGGTCCAGTGCAAACGCTGGACAAACCGGCAGAAACAGCCAGTGAAACTGATTGAGCTTCCGGGTAACGAACATGTAGCAATGTTGCTCAACTACACCACCGTGGCCTACATCAAAGATGTGCTCTTCTCACCCTAAAGCTCAAAAACGCTCAGTTCAGGCGCCCTGATGAACGAGGACAAACGTTCAGGGTCCTCTTTCTACATTTGTATAAATGTTTTTACCTTTTAATGTTAAATTCTGCCGACCAGCACCAAACCGTTCTTACCTTAACCCAAAAAGTGTTCCGCTTTAAATTAGGGCAAATGATCAGGGTCATTTCCTTAATGTAGCGGACTTGGTTCTGCTTTTGCTAACATTTTAATTTTTACCTTTTTAGGGATGGGGTGGAGGGGGGTGGGAGATGACCACTTTTGGTCTAAACTGATACCTGCTATTAATTAGGAGATGTGATCAGGACCTCCTACCTGACTATTGAGCCTTGTGTTGTGCTTATTTATAATACTTGTCACCCTTTTGTGCCTGACCACTTCTATATTCCGGATTTTATGATGCCTGGGCTTTTAGGTCTGCCAGTTGTGGTAGTTTAGTACAGTGGGTATGTTAGGGGTTACATTGGATTGTAGAATTAATTCAGTAATGCTTACGTGCCATTTTAAATGACGCCTCACACTGAGACAGATGTACATGTCTCTGTATCAATTATAACTTTTTAATTACTGCTTATTTGACCAAAAAGAAATGTTTTAAAATTGTATATACTGTATATAAAACCCAATAGTATCTGATGCTTATGGGAATTTATTTTAAACCTGATGCCAGACCCACACTTGCTGTTGCAGATTGAAGCACAGGACAGATACGTAGTTTATCAGATTTAGTTAATCTACAGCAAATGCAGGTTTGGAAAGAACAGGATTTCTCTTAAGGTGCTATGGTGAAACATCAAATAGTGTCGCGGCCTTCTAGGATTTACTTCTATTTTCCGTTTAGTATCTGTTTGGGTTTTTTCCAGGTTCTCCAAGTAACATGTCGTTAGGTGGATTAGCTACTGGAAATTGCTAATTAATATCCCTATGGCTAATGGCTCATGATGGACAGACAGGGTCTATTTCTGCCTTTCAGGACAGGATTAAGACCCACCAATCTAAAGCATTTACGTTTGGCATTAACAATTCAAGCAATTAAAGGCGGCACCTTGGCAGTGGTGGGTTAAACCAGCGACCTTCTAATAATCAGTTCAGTACCTTGACCGAGGAGCTTCGGCTGACTAATTACTAGAAATCGGTAAAGGATACGTTTTGTTAATTAAGGCTAATGTTTGAGCACCTATGTTGACTGATTTTATTGTTTTTATAGAGTCTCTCCCCCTTTAGATCAGCGGTACCCAACCTTTTTTTGCACCACGGACCGGTTTTATATAAAATATAATTTCACGGACTGCCGGGACGGGAGGATTTAAAATAGAATAACTATACTGCTCACAAATGAGCTTTTTTTTTCTGTAACGAAACGTTGCTTCAACCTGGGGGGTGATTTGAGACCATAAACACCCACGTGTTGGAAATGGCAGCAGTGTTTTCATTGCTGATGTACCGATCTCTGATTATTTATTCTTTCTGTGCGGCTCGGTAATACATAACCCACGGACCGGTACCGGTCCACGGCCCGGTGGTTGGGGACCACTGCACTATAGAGTACTCTGGTTACCTCCTAACATCATGCCTCTCAGGACCTGAGCTCTGTTTAAACTGTATTCAAATTCTGTTTTTAGGTATAAAAAGGCAAGTGTGGAAAGCAGAGCAAAGCGGTCTGTGTAAACTCAATTTTAAAGTGAACAGAATGCAGTTACAGTTAAATGCATATAAATGTAAATAGGTTTATATTTTTGTGAGGAATTAATATGTTTTACTAAGACAAATGGAGCAAAGCTGATTATAATAGTGAGTGCACTTTAGATTTGTAATTACTCATGTACTCTCGTCATTTTTGCTGTTTTAGTGAACCGTGTACGTTTGAGGATGTTACGCTGAGCGATAGGTTCTCGTGGTTTGTAATAACGTTTTATTGCTGTTTCTAGTTTGGCCTGGTTCAGATAATCGTGTAACTTTGGTCAGTGCTGCTCTGGAACGCCCCGGCTCTGCTAATGTGGTTATTACAAACCCAGTATTGTTTACTTAAACTGTACTGATGAGAACATGTTACTAACTGTGCCTTTTAAAACTGTGGTAAATTATCAAGTGATCGTCTATAAACGCTGATTTAAACTTAACACGTCTTATTTCATCTTCTTTCATCTCATCTACTTGTCTTTTTAAAATCATTCAGAGTGAGAAATGCACAATAGATGCCTTGTTTTCAATGAAATCGAAAAGGGGGCATTTACTTATTCCTGTACATATTCCTTTAAACGTTTTGACGTTGTTAATTAATATACACCAATCAGCCATAACATTAAAACCACCTCCTTGTTTCTACACTCACTGTCCATTTTATCAGCTCCACTTACCATATAGAAGCACTTCGTAGTTCTACAATTACTGACTGTAGTCCATCTGTTTCTCTGCATGCTTTGTTACCCCTTTTTCATGCTGTTCTTCAATGGTCAGGACCCCCACAGAGCAGGTATTATTCAGGTGGTGGATCATTCTCAGCACTGCAGTGACACTGACATGGTGGTGGTGTGTTAGTGTGTGTTGTGCTGGTATGAGTGGATCAGGTGCTGATAAAGTTGATAATAGTCCACCAACCAGAAATATCCAGCCAACAGCGCCCCGTGACCACTGATGACCGGCTCAAACAGCAGCAATAGATGAGCGATCGTCTCTGACTTTACATCTACAAGGTGGACTAACTAGGTAGGAGTGTCTAATAGAGTGGACAGTGAGTGGACACGGTATTTAAAAACTCCAGCAGCGCTGCTGTGTCTGATCCACTCATACCAGCACAACACACACTAACACACCACCACCATGTCAGTGTCACTGCAGTGCTGAGAATGATCCACCACCCAAATAATACCTGCTCTGTGGTGGTCACGTGGGGGTCCTGACCATTAAAGAACAGGGTGAAAGCAGGTTAAAAAGGTATGTAGAGAAACAGATGGACTACAGTCAGTAATTGTAGAACTACGTGCTTCTATATGGTAAGTGGAGCTGATAAAATGGACAGTGAGTGTAGAAACAAGGAGGTGGTTTTAATGTTAAGGCTGATCAGTGTATTTGTACATTCATCTGTCATTTGATGAGCTACGCCAACCACTTTGTAGATAGACAACTACTGACTCTTTTGTTGCTGTGTATGCTCTGTCAGCAAAGCACATTTTACAAGATCTCTCTGCTAATCTTTACTGCTCACAAATGAAAACATGGCAAACCTCTTTGCTAAATGGCTAACAATGATAGGACGTTTGTGAAAAACTGATTCTATTGTTTCAAGCTGCTTTTAATTTTCATGACTGCAATATGCGCTCTGCAAGCAAAAACAGTGCGAGTCAGTGTATATGGAAGTATTTATTTATTTACTAGGATTTTAACGTCATGTTTTACACGCTTTGTCATGGACAATTTTTGTATCTTCAGTTCACCTCACTTGCACGTCTTTGTACTGTGGGAGCAAACCGGAGGACACACGGAGAACATGCAAACTCCACACAGAAAGGACCTGGACTGCTCCACCTGGGAACTGAACCCAGGACCTTCTTGCTGTGAGGTGACAGTGCTACCCACCGAGCCACCATGCACCCCTGTAAGAGCCTGTCAGCTGAAATGCCTGGCGTTAGATTTTGTGGTATCAGGGTTTCACACAACAGCACACCTGGAACACCCAAAGAGGAACAACCTATTGCTTCAGTTTCACTGTGTAATACTGTTGCGAATGTTTAAGTGTGGTCAGTGCACAAGAAATGACGACACTGTCCTTCTGTAAGAGCAGTTTTTAACATCCTACACTGTGACCAAATACATGAGCAATAATAAGTGTGGAGGACCAGTTTCAGCCAACACCCGGTCATGCGGTCAGAAAGTGACACTGGTGAAGAACAAGAGTCTGACTAACACACACAGCATGAATACAGCATGTGTTACATGTCACGGAGGAGATGATCGATTGGGCAGGTGGGCATCGGTATGCCTACAAACTTGACCTGTATGGTTGGAGTACCTGGAATTTGAGTTCATTAAGTTCATTTAGGGACAAATTAGACAGTATCACGGTAAAAAAAAATCCCAAACCTTTATTTACACAATAAATATACAGTATTAAATTCAGCACACTGACTGCAACCATTCAAAACTAATTACAACTATTTACTTTATTATAAATTTGACTCTGGATTGTCTGAAGCGGCGCTCAAATTATTTCCTCATATAACATCATATCATATAACATCACACTTTACTGAAGACGTAATGCAATCTATAAACGTATGTACACTGATGAGTCAAAACATTAGGACCACCCCCAAATGATACTGTTAATATTACTGTAGCAAAAAGGCCATAATAACAAGTTTCTGGCCAGTGGAGGTTTCTTACATGGAGTCGTAGCTGGTACGGAGGACCAAAAGCACCTTAAGGACCTTGTACGCTTCAGTCACTTGTGCCACACAGCAGAAGCCAGGTATACAGCAACAAGAAGATAATACCCCATCCAGGGGTGGCACAAACACATACAGGCTATTATATTAGACTACTGTGCCACTTGAACACCTATATTGTTTTTTTGTCATTAGTTGTAAGATTGACGTGTTGTAGTTTGATACCCGTCCGGCCCTCCCTAAATTCAAGCAGTTTCTGAAGGCGTTATTAGATTCCCACAGTAGCTTCTTGTCTGGCTGCTTTCAGTCACTGAAGCTGGAAAAGAAAGACTTTATTTCCTGTTTTGCAGCGCAGCTCGTTGCAGTTCAGTTTTATCTGGAAAGGTCCGTCGTCATGACCGTCCACGACGCTCTGTAGAGAGAAATAAACAGGTCAAAGGTTATAAGTGTTCATTCACCCAGTTTACTTAGTCTGACGGTAAAAGCCTGATTCTCTAATTAGTTGATAGCCACATGTTTAGTAAGGCACAGACTCTACTCCAGCTGCTGATGGTTCGGACAGTTGAAGGTTAACCATGTCTCAACAATTATGCACTGAAAATGTAAAGACCGGCATATCATGACTTTGAATAAGTATTATTTGAAATGAGTTAGCCATTGAACGAAGTAAAATAGGCATGTCAAGCTTTTGATTTTCTTATAGGTGCTCAGAATAAAACTCTGGACAGGGCGCTAATCCATCTCAGGGCTTCGGCCATAACGTCCCCTCAGACATAGCCAATCATGTCTGTGTAGACACCCGGCTGGCTGATAACACTGCTGAGAAATGAACCAGGACCTCAACAGTGGTGGGATAGCATACTAGACCACTGTGCTACCCGAGCAACTTAATAATTATTTTAATAGTTTTAGTAATAGCAAATGTGTACCTGTGATCGGGGCCCTTAACAATTTAACCTTTGTTATTACAACGATATTGGTGTAGGTGTTGCATAGCCCCAGGGTCCTGGTTATATAGGCTTAAACTTTGCCTCCAGTCTGTGATCTTTTCACATATTACTCTCCTGTGTCCCTATGGGCTTCTTCCAACTTTCTCACACTTCTTTAAAGCATGCAGGAGGTGTGTTGGCTGCATTAAATTGTGTTTAGTCCAGGTGGTTAGGTGGTCTAACACGCTAGCAACCACTGCAGAGTGTTCAAACTCTCTGGCCGTCTGCACAAACACAAGTGGCCGTGTACAATCACTGGGACTGGACTGGGAGTCTGCGCAAGTGGGTAAAGGGGGGGCAGGTAATAAAAAGCGGCCACAGATTGGACCTGTGTGGGAGGGGTGTGCACTGATCTGGCTCTCCTTGCTTTGATAGGGGAGTCGTGTCAGCAGCAGCAAATTCACAATCAGGAATCGGAAATGACTAGATTGAGAGATACAGTTGTGAGTGGTGCCCTGTGATGCGCTGGTGCTCTGTACAGATTTCAATTACATCTTTTTTTAAATGCTTCCAGGTGTCAAACAAGTAAAAGATTTTTTAATGTTTTTGTATTTACAATGAACTCTGTACTAGCAGTGGATTGAAAGCCTGTCTGAAAGTGACATGCACACACGGTGCTGCAGACAGGGAAGTAACAGCCTTTACCATCTTCAGCTTAAAGTTAAGAACATAATAGTTAAATAAATGGTGTATTTAGAATTAGAATTAGATAGATAGATAGATAGATAGATACTTTATTGATCCCGAAGGAAATTAAAGAAATTGTACCTGCAACTCTGATAAACACGCATCCTGCAGCTGTTCAGTGAAATCTCCAATGCACCAGGCCAGGCTTACATGAAACGATGGATCCTGGTAGAACCACAGGTGAGCAACCAAGTGGAAAAGACAAAAGTTGAGAAACAACAAAATATTTTAATATGAAGCTTTATGTTTTATTGTAGTATAAATGAAACCTTGTAGAAAGTGCTGAGAGTGAACTCCTCCATGGTCTCGTCTACTCTTTTTACCAGCTCGTGCAGCTGTGCGTGACCTGTAGAGACTTCCATGCCAAGAAAGGTTCTGCAGAAGACACATGTTTGTTTGTTTATTAGGATTTTAACGTCATGTTTTACACTTTGGTTACATTCATGACAGGAAACGGTAGTTTATCTTCACACAAGGTTCATCAGTTCACAAGGTTATATCGAACACAGTCCTGGACAATTTAGTGTCTCCAATTCACCTCATTTGCATGTTTTTGGACTGTGGGAGGAAACCGGAGCTCCCGGAGTAAACCCACGCAGACACGGGGAGAACATGCAAACTCCACACAGAAAGGACCCGGACCGCCCCACATGGGGATGGAACCCAGGACCTTCTTGCTGTGAGGCGACAGTGCTACCCACTGAGCCACTGTGCCGCCCCAGAAGATACATGAAATCTGACTGTGTAAGTAGTGGCACTACAGTTACCACCCCCTGAACTTAAAAAAAAAAATGGATGGCATTTAATTTGTATATTCATAATTCGCATTTACACAGTTTTACCTAGTATTTTGTTTGTTTGTTTTTATAATGCCATGTTATCACATTTGTAATATTCATGGCAGGAATCTGTGTTGTATGCTACTTATTGGTCTTGTATTATATACACCGATCAGCCATAACATTAAAACCACCTCCTTGTTTCTACACTCACTGTCCATTTTATCAGCTCCACTTACCATATAGAAGCACTTTGTAGTTCTACAATTACTGACTGTAGCCCATCTATTTCTCTGCATGCTTTGTTAGCCCCCTTTCATGCTGTTCTTCAATGGTCAGGACCCCCACAGGACCACCACAGAGCAGGTATTATTTAGGTGGTGGATCATTCTCAGCACTGCAGTGACACTGACATGGTGGTGGTGTGTTAGTGTGTGTTGTGCTGGTATGAGTCAGTTTTTAAACACCTCACTGTCACTGCTGGACTGAGAATAGTCCACCAACCAAAAATATCCAGCCAACAGCGCCCCGTGGGCAGCGTTCTGTGACCACTGATGAAGGTCTAGAAGATGACCGACTCAAACAGCAGCAATAGATGAGCGATCGTCTCTGACTTTACATCTACAAGGTGAACCAACTAGGTAGGAGTGTCTAATAGAGTGGACTGTGAGTGGACATGGTATTTAAAAACTCCAGCAGCGCTGCTGTGTCTGATCCACTCATACCAGCACAACACACACTAACACACCACCACCATGTCAGTGTCACTGCAGTGCTGAGAATGATCCACCACCTAAATAATACCTGCTCTGTGGTGGTCCTGTGGGGGTCCTAACCATTGAAGAACAGGGTGAAAGGGGGCTAACAAAGCATGCAGAGAAACAGATGGACTACAGTCAGTAATTGTAGAACTACAAAGTGCTTCTATATGGTAAGTGGAGCTGATAAAATGGACAGTGAGTGTAGAAACAAGGAGGTGGTTTTAATGTTATGGCTGATGTAATGAGTATATATATTTCTGCAATAATAATAATAAGAAGTAGAAGAATAAAACCAGAACACACCTTGTTTTTTCGTGATTGGAGTAGACCTTCAGTTTATCTGCTAGACACACAAATCTGTGAAATTTAGGAGAAGTTAGAAACACAAAGGTATTCGGCCGACCCTGCATTAGATCAGAGAAGCCGAACACAGATAAACACAGACCTGCTGCATGGTGTCAGTCCAGCGCGTAGGGACTGCACAAACGGCTGGATCCAGTGATGGCGCAGGACCACAGTCTTGGAGAGGCTTAAGTGAAACTCTTCTGCATTGTTTAGGTTGATGCCACGAGCTGCCGCACAAACTCTCAGCTCATCCAGCAACTCCAAGAATATGTCTTCTGGTTCGTCTGTGAATTGGATTGAAGATTCAGAGCAGCTTGGTGAGATGTACAGAGTGCAACTGTGCAAATAAGTTCAAATCTAATATGAAATATGAATATATATTTAAGTGCAACTAGTGCAACTAGTAAGTGCAGTGCCTGAGTTTTAGAGGTTGAATCCTGGACAGGGCTCACAAATACAGAAGATATATATGGGCACATTTCAGTGCACCTTTAGTGCTGGTCCCAAGTCAGTCATAGGCATACTAAAAAAATACAGGGACAGAGGCAAGAATACAACATAGACAGTTGCACTTTAACACTATTCACTTACACTAGGGGCTATTTAGAGCAGCCAATACACCTACAGGCATGTTTTAAGGAGGTTAAAGAAAATCCTACCAAGAAATCACCCACACAAGGAAAATGTAAAGCCACCAATATGGAAGTGTCTACTATAATGCACCACAAATCCATGGACACCACCTGCTTCTACTCGTTCAGGGCATGTCCTCCCTCCTTATTGTTTTGTGTACATATAAGTAGGAATGTAACGATACACTCTACCCACGATGCATGCGATTCACGATGCATGCGATTCACGATACTGGGTTCATGATACGATTTTCCCCCGATTTTTTAAAACTGAAATTGAAGACAAATTATGACAAAGTTTTCTTTCATTATTTCTCTTAAAAAAATAAAATAAAATACTGTATTTGTGCTTATCTTTTATTTATCTAAATAATGAATGCCCTTTTATTTCTGAGGTAGGTACAAACTATGCAAAACAATTTTGAATTAAGCCCAATTTGGCTGAAAAACCCTGAATTTGGCAATCAGGCGTATAGCGCCAGTGATGTCAATCAGGCGTATAGCGCCAGTGATGTCAACCAGGCGTATAGCGCCAGTGATGTCAACCAGGCGTATAGCGCCAGTGATGTCAACCAGGCGTATAGCGCCAGTGATGTCAACCAGGCGTATAGCGCCAGTGATGTCAACCAGGCGTATAGCGCCAGTGATGTCAACCAGGCGTTTAGCGCCAGTGATGTCAACCAGGCGTATAGCGCCAGTGATGTCAACCAGGCGTATAGCGCCAGTGATGTCAACCAGGCGTATAGCACCAGTGATGTCAACCAGGCTTATAGCACCAGTGATGTCAACCAGGCGACGTCTATAGCTGCTGTTTAAAGTGAATATCGATTCATTTTACATGTCAAATCGATTTGAATCTTGGAATTTTTAAATCGGTTATTAACTGTATTGTGGTGAATCGTTACATCTCTACATGAAATGTAACAGACTGCAGAAGAAAGGAGTAAAAAATGTCAGTTAGGTGTGTTGAAAGGTGTGTGGATTGCAGTCTTACATGGCAGGTAGACATAAGTAGCCCAGTTTCCTCTCTCGTGGTGGAATGATCTCACTCTTCCTCCATGTAGTGAAGCATCATCTACATGCTGCTCTTCTTCATCTCTAAACATCTCCAACACGCTGACAGGCAAAGGAAGATGAGCAGATGCCTGATCTGAGTTTTCTTCTCTCATTGCATTTGCTTTGTGTTGACCTTGAACCCTGAAAAAACAGGCTTGAATATGAAAACACCACTTCACCTCTCAGGCTTTAACAAACCAAACCTGAGGACTTTATACTACCTCTATGTGTGAGTGTATAAGATGTCCTGCAAGGATGTATTTCTGCCTTAGGTCTATTAATTCTGGGAGAGGTTACAGACCCACTATGGTCCTGTCCAGGATGAAACTGTTACTAAAGGTGACCAGGTCCATCATTATTCTTTTTATTATTGTTTTCGGCTCTTGGTAGCCACAGTGGTTTATTATGCTAGCCCACCACCGCCAAGATCAGGGTTTGTATCTCAGTGGTGCTATTTACAGCCGGGGCGTCTACACAGACTTAACTGGCTATGTTTGAGGGGGGATGGCTGAAGCTCTGCAATGGATTGCCACCCTGTCCATAGCATTACTGCCTTGCACCTAGTGTTTCCCAGTGAATCCATATCGCCATGACCTTGACCAGGATATAAACACTATACACACTGCCATATACTGAACACAACTGTCACACTGTCACTTTAACCATCTTGTGATTTGTTGCTGCTTAGTCTTGCTGCTATACTTTTTGCAATCATGCACTTTAGGTCAACATAAGCTGCTGCAGGTCTTTGTGCAATATTTTAAAATGTAAATACTTTTTACTTGTACTTGTTTATTCTTATTTCATTCATGATGCACACACTGAGGCCTGGGTAACTGTATTTCGTTCTATCGTGTACGTGGTTGAACGACAATAAAGCTGAGTCTGAGGATAACCTTGCGGCCACTGTACACAAGTGGTTCATGAGCTTTTTTTGAAGGCAAGGACCAATTTCCATTTCCATTAAAGACACTTAGCAGATGCTTTTGTGCAAAGCGGCTTACAATAGTGGGTTAAAGAGTTTGCTCAGGGGTCCAATAGCGTCAACCTGGCATTGATGGGGTCTCCACCAGCAACTTTCTTATGACTAGTCCAGTACCTTTACTTCTGAGCTACCACTGCCTACCAGGACTGCTGTGCACAAAAAGTAAAATTACATTTAAATCGACAACCCTCATTTAAGTTATTTTATAAGGACAAATATGCATTATAGAGTTATTACAGGAACTGCTACTGTTACCCTCGACTGGTCCTGGAATCTATAACGTTTAGAGACAATGCCAATTGTAAATAGGCGCTATATAAATAAATGTAACTTGACAGGAGTCAAAACTAATGTTGATGTTTTCTAGTGTCATAGATAATGTTTCTTCTATTTGCTTTTTTATCATTTATTCTGGTTCGGGAATGGGGGGGGGGGGGGGTCTTGATGTCTAACAAACTGTGTTTTTACCTTTTCATTTGAGAGGGACTCACATCTTTACCATTATTTTTCCTTTTTCGCTTCCTGTGTTGACCTGCGACTTCATTTTCCTCATCCGAACTGCTGCTGTAATTAACTAACATGTTAAAATCCACAAATAATAACTTAAACTAACTAAATTACACACCCCAACCCACCATGTTTACGCTCTTAGCAACTTTCAAACCCTACGGTTCAATCTAAACACGAAGGCTGAATCTCAACTGACTAAGTGATTAGAACAAAGTGCACTAGCTAGGGTATATAGCGCGTTCATCTGGTACGCTAGATAGTGCACTATTATAGGGTTTACAGAGCGATTTGGGATTTAGCAAAATATGGCTGTTTAATGGAGTACAACCTGAATCAAAAACCGCTTAAATAGTTCCGCGTCATACACATTGTGTAAAATACTGTATAGTCCATCATTTTTCTTTCAAAATTAACCTCTTTTCTCGCTTTATTTCCCCATTTTTAGTTCTGTATATAATTATTTAAAATATAAATAAAAATATTTGTCTTTTTAAAAACTAAAACCAAAACTACATATCTGAAACTGGATTATAAATCAAAAGGTTGCCAGTTCAAGCCCCACCACTGCCAGGTTACCACTGTTGGGCCCTTAAGCAAGGCCCTTAACCCTCAATTGCTTAGACGATATACTGTCACAACTGTAAGTCGCTCTGGATAAACGCGTCTGTGAAATGCAGAAAATGTAAATGTAATAACCAGTTTGGTTATTGGCTTATTCCAGCATTCAAACTGGTTTGGGTAAGAAAACAAGCTGTATAAGAGATACAGAGCAGAGCACAGTCTTACATTAAAAAAGACTGAAAAGACAAAAAACAAGAGGCTAAGATGGAAATTTCATTTTATTTTTACTGCAACCCAACCCAACCAAAACACAAACCAAACCCAAAACAAAAATGTCTTATTCTTATTTTTCCAAATCAGACCCTTCTTATAAACTCCTTTTTAATACTATTAATTCTCATCACACACAACAAGAACTGTACCATCGTCATCTCTGCCACCTCCAGCTTCTTTTCCAGTCTTGTTGTCGGTGCCACCACCTCCAAGCCACACAAACATAGCATGCCTCATTACAACAATACAAAATATATCATGTTACTGCCTGTGGGACGTGGGTGGAAGGTAAAAATACTGAGCTCCCTTGCTTACATCCCAACCACAAATATTACACCAACTGTTTCCCTTCAGTTGTATTATTGCAATTCATCAATAAGTAGTTTTTTTTTTTTGCTTGATTTGCCTTTGTTTAGCAGACACCATTAGCCAAAACAACTTACAGCACTGTGACAGTATACAGTCTGAACAATTGAGGGTTAAGGGTCATGCTCAAGGGCCCAACAGCACCAACCTTCCAGTGCCTTAACTGCTAGACTACAACTGCCTGAAGTTCAAACCTCACTGCTGCCAGGTTGCCACTGTTGGGCCCTTGAGCAAGGCCCTTAAGCCTCAATTGCTTAGACTGTATACTGTATGTTGCTTTGGATAACAGCGTCTGCTAAATGCTGAAAATGTAAATGCTTTGGCAATACTGTACCATACTAGTAAAACTTGTTGATTGGCATTTCGTGCAACATATAGATTTTTTGGGTAGGATGTGACTTCTTCTGTCCAAAATAATGCCTATTTTTGTCCAACTTGCCCATTCTAAAGCCAGAACAAGGACAAGAACACAAAATAAAGTTTTTACAGGAACTGTGGTAGGGCACTTGTAGCCTAGTGGTCAAGGTACTGGACTAATTAAAAGGTCACTGATTCAGGCCCCACCACGGCCAGGTTTCCACCGTTGGGCCCCTGAGCAAGGCCCTTAACCCTCGATTGCTTAGACAATATACAGTCACAGTACTGTAAATCGCTTTGGATAAAAGAGTCTGCTAAATGTCAAAAAACTCGACTTGCTCGTCAGAGTTTTTGGTCCCGGAAACTATAAAATTTAAAGACAATACCCTGTACAAAGCACTATACAGTACAAATACATTCGACTTATCAGGAGTCAAAACTAATGCTGATGTTGCCTAGTGTCTTATATCATGTTTCTATTTGCTTTTTTCAACATTTATTCGATGGTCCTGGGTTCGATCCCCAGGTGCGGCGGTCCGGGTCCTTTCTGTGTGGAGTTTGCATGTTCTCCCTGTGTCTGCGTGGGTTTCCTCCCACAGTCCAAAGACGTGCAAGTGAAGTGAATTGGAGATACAAGATTGTCCATGACTGTGTTCGATGTAACCTTGTGAATTGATGAATCTTGTGTAATGAGTAACTACCGTTCCTGTCATGAATGTAACCAAAGAGTGTAAAACATGACGTTAAAATCCCAATAAACAAACAAACAACATTTATTCTGGTTTGGTTTTCTTATTTTTGTCCCAGCCTGCCCATTCTAAAGCCTGAACTGGTGTGGAGCCTCTCCAGGCCGGCGTGGATCTTCAGGTAGATGTCGCTGTGTGTTTACCATACAGTTTCCTGCTGGGGGGTTTAGGCATTCAAACGAAGCCTTTTGCTTCTTCGAAAACGTTAAAACAAGCCAAAAATGCATGCATAACCACAGTTTTTGTACGAGGCGTATATTTGACGATATCATTTAAAACGCAAAGTACAATTCCCGTGTGTTCAAGGTGAAAATATTCCGAGTTTCAGAAATATTTACAGCCGGGGAGACGAAGCGGCCTGCGGCGGAGAGCGACCGGGACAGTCCGCGGATTCTTCGGCTTCTATTTGGGTTTGAAGAATAAACACCGAAGTTAATCAACCGAAGACGGATTTATTCATAGCAGATCAAATCTGCTACTTTTACAAGGTATGTGCATGTTAATTAATTATTAAATCGTTTTTATTTAATAAGGAAAAAGAAAATTGGTTTATTCGCAATGCTAGGCTAAAAGGCTAACATCTTAGCATGCTAATGGATTGTTTTGCTTAAAACAATACAACAGCGTGTCTGTATTACTGTAACTTTAACGTTTTACTACGTTTACAGTAGTTGTTACAAAACATTTAAAACTGTTTAAAATGTTTACGTGACTTACAAATAACAAGTGCAATAAGGAATTCCTGATCGAGTTTCAAGCTAACAAGCTACACTTTGGTGTCTTTAAGCATTTGGTGTAAACCGTGTCGTTTATTAATCGGTGAGCCAAACACTGCCGCTGTTTCACTTTTATTTTGAAATTATGAGGGTCAGTTTATTAAATATTATGCATTAAAGTGAGATTAAGTGTATTGTGTTGTATATACTGAGATGTAGAGATGTTTCTGTGCAGGCCGAACAATGGGAGGTTTCTGCAAAGCAGCTCAAGTGGTTAATAAACACGCTGGTGTCACTGTGTTTGTAAAGCAAAAATAAAATAAATAAACTAGAGCTGGGGAACAAAAAATTTCATATTGTGACACTTTAATGTTAAACATTAATGCATAATATTACCCTGGTCCTACCCTGCCACATTGACTACAAAATCTTTCATGTTTTGCTGATATCCTACATGGTCAGAGCCTCTTACAGGATTATTTACTATTTACATTACAGTATTTAGCCGAGACTTTTATCCAAAATGACTTTTATATAAAATGACTTTTATCCAAAATGACTTTTATATAAAATACTGCTATAAACATTCACTCCAAGCAATTTGGGGCTTGATGTGGGGAACAAACCAGCATTTCCACAAGACGCCACCCTTTGATATGGTATGTTTTTAAATCTGTGATCCCTTACCAAGTTGTTGTTTATCCATTGTATCCATGAACCCATGTTGTCCTCTGCGTGGGTTTCCTCCGAAAGCTCCGGTTTCCTCCCACAGTCCAAAGACGTGCAATTTTTTTGATTTGATTGATTGATTTACTTTATTGATCCCCGGAGGGAAATTGCGGTGTAGCAGCAGCAATTACAATTATTACAAACATCACACAACTACAATGAGGTAGGAAAGAATAAAAATTAAGATATAAGATCTAAAAAAATGTATAAAAAAGAAAATAGAATATAATAATGAAACATCTAACAGAACAAAAACTAAAAACTAAAAAGGGGGGAGCCTAAAGGTGCAGTTACAGACATTGTGCAATTTAAAGCTGTGCAAGATAGATAAACTGGAGATGCAAAATTGTCAATGGCAATGGTAGGACTTGAACCTGCAATCTCATAATTACCTCGACTGATGAGCTACCACTGTCCAGGTAATCAGAAGGTTGCTGGTTCAAGCCCCACCGCAGCCAAGTTGCCACTGTTGGGCCCTTGAGCAAAGCCCTTAACCCTCGATTGCTTGAATTGTATTTAGTCATAAGTGTAATTCAAGCAACCCACATTTTGTCCATGATTTTTTTATGCGACTTAGGCAACACAAACAATGCATGTTACTCTCTGCTCTGTACAATGGGGGCAGCACGGTAGCACGGTGGCTCAGTGGGTAGCACTGTCGCCTCACAGCAAGAAGGTCCTGGATTCGATCCCTGGGTGGAGCGGTCCGGGTCTTTTTTGTGTGGAGTTTGCATGTTCTGCCCGTGTCTGTGTGGGTTTCCTCTGGGAGCTCCTGTTTACTCCTACAGTCCAAAGACGTGCAAGTGAGGTGAATTGGAGATACAAAATTGTCCATGACTGTGTTTGACGTTAAACTTGTGAAGTGATGAATCTTGTGTAACGAGTAACTACCGTTCCTGTCATGAATGTAACCAAAGTGTGTAAAACGTGACGTTAAAATCCAAATGAATAAATAACTCTGTACAATGTGGTTCCACTGTGGTTTACAAGATGTAACATAAAGCCTCCACAAGGGGGTGTTCGCGTACAAGTTTATTTAATTATTATTGTTTTTCTCTGTGACGCATTTAACTTTTAAAAACCCTGCTGGTCTATGACATTAAACCTTGTGTTTTCTTTTTGTGTTTGCAGGTGTTCTGACTGAATGAGGACCTGTGATTCTCCACCATGTCAAAACCTCCTAGTCTAGTTCTCTAAAACTTGAATGGTGCTTACACACACCGGCGAGCCAGCGAGCGCTCCTGAATTCCTGATTTGTAACAGATCCGGTTTTCTACCCAGTCGTCGCCTCTTCGAGCCGTCAAGATAAGTTCCTCGCTGCCCCCCCACCTGTCGCATCGCGGCCAGTCCAGCAACCCCTTCCCCCAGGATTCACACGGCAAAAGGACCCACTACACCGCCAAGCTGAATCCGTACACTCGGGCGCGGATGACCGAGGCGTGGCAGCATGCTGTTGCCCCGCCTCCAGTTGTCCATACCATCCCGCAGGGGGCAGAAAATTCACTCGGCTGTGCCGTTTACGGTATTGTGTTGCAGCCAGATGGCGCTCTACAGTCGCAGCAACAGCAGCAGCAGCAGCAGCAACAACATCACAGCCAGCAACAACAGCAGCAGCACCCGGCTCAGGCCCAGCAGCCGTCACTTCAGGTCGTATCCGAAGGAGGGCATAAGTGCGGAGCCTGTGGCCATGACATCTCTCACCTGGCCAATCCCCACGAGCACCAGTGCATGGTGAGTCAGGATCGGTCGTTCCAGTGCACGCAGTGCCTCAAGATCTTTCACCAAGCCACGGACCTTCTGGAGCATCAGTGTGTCCAGGTGGAGCAGAAACCATTTGTTTGTGGTGTTTGCAAGATGGGTTTCTCTCTGCTGACATCCCTGGCGCAACATCACAACTCTCACAACAGCGGAAATCCCATGAAGTGCTCCATCTGTGAGAAGACCTACCGACCCGGATCGTCTGGAAACGCCACTCCGACGCAGTCAGGAAGCACCAACCAGTCACAGCCGTCCAACGATGGCGCATCGGCAAGCAGCAGCGCGGCAGTCGGGGCATCCGGGCAGCCCACCTTCGAGTCGTCTGCCCCGTACAGGCCGTACAAGTGCTCCGTGTGCTCGAAAGGCTTTCGGCATTTATCGGAGCTAACGAGGCACGAGCGCGTGCACACGGGCGAAAAGCCGTTTAAGTGCGAGACCTGTGACAAGAGCTTCAGCCAGCAGTCGCACCTGCAGCACCACCAGCGCACGCACAGTTCGGAGCGGCCGTTCAAGTGCGCCGTGTGCGAGAAGAGCTTCAAGCACCGCTCGCACCTCGTGCGTCACATGTACGCTCACTCGGGCGAGCACCTGTTCAAGTGCAACGTCTGCGAGCTCCACTTTAAGGAGTCGTCCGAGCTGCTGCACCACCAGTGCCAGCCGCAGGGAGCGCGCCCGTTCCGCTGTGCGACGTGCGGCAAGGGCTTCAAGCGGCCGTCCGACCTGCGGCAGCACGAGCGCACGCACTCGGAGGAGCGACCGTACCACTGCGACGACTGCCAGATGAGCTTCAAGCAGCAGTACGCTCTCGTGCGACACCGCCGCACGCACACGGCTCCTGGAGATCGTCCGTTCAAGTGCAACCTGTGCGACAAGGGCTTCCTGCAGCCGTCACACTTGCTCTATCACCAGCACGTCCACGGCATGGACAACCTGTTCAAGTGCGCGTCCTGTGGCAAGGGCTTCAGCCAGTCGGGTGAACTCCTGCGCCACAAGTGTGGCGAGCCCTCCAGCACGCCACCCAACCCGGACAAGCCGTATAAGTGTGACGTCTGCGGAAAGGCCTACAAAAAGGCCGCCACGCTGCAGCGCCACCAGACCACGCACTGCAACGACAAGCCTCTGAAGTGCTCCCTGTGCGACCGGCGCTTCTTATCGTCATCCGAGTTTGTCCAGCACCGCTGTGACCCGTCGCGAGAGAAACCGCTCAAGTGCCCAGACTGTGAGAAGCGATTCAAATATTCCTCGGAGATGAACCGCCATCGACGTGTCCACACTGGCGAAAAGCCCTACAAGTGTGCCAGCTGCGATAAGGGCTTCAAGCAGCGGGAGCACCTCGCCAAGCACCAGAGCGTGCACTCCAGGGACGCGCAGTTTAAGTGCGTCTGGTGTGGAGAGCGCTTTGCCGATCTCGGCACGCTACAGGAGCACACGGTCCAGCACACGGCCGAAGGAAGTGGATATCCTGTCAATTCTCTTATCCAGTAACCGTTTGTTTCTTGTTTGTTCTGCCAAAATGTTCCAAATGCTCCTGTATGTCGATCTGCATCTGATTTTGGACAAGCAATACTTGCAGGTGCTGAATATTGGAGGCAGTTTTTTTCTTCCAGTTTTGATCTAAGTGCTGATTGTTAAAATGAAGTCAAAGCGAACTCTGAAATCGTGTACAAAATGTGACGGTGAAGGAACGGTTCTACTGTACTTTTTGCTAGTAGAGACTTTACACTCTCATTTTTTTGAACCATGTTAGATTACTCATTTTTTATCTCTGTACTATGAAAAAGGAAGAAAAAAAATACAGTTGATTGCTGCTTGTGGCTGAATTGCTTAGAAACGGATGATACTGTTATACCTTATAACCCAGTGTTTTTACACGGCCGCAAATTCTAGTGCATTTCACATTTATGTGCTTCCTGTTTCTTAGATTGACTCCGTTTTCACACTAGTGAGTGACGAACCAAAAGGCTACTGTTTTTTTTTTCCTTGTGTAGTGTGACGACAAGCTAAGATTCCAGCAGCAGGGACGAGCGACAAAGTGAGTTTTGCGGTCTGTTCGAAAACCTAGTGAGCTGCCTTGCTGCCTACTGCCTACCCGATCAGCTGCCTCAGTGTAGAGGGTTCTAATAAGACATCGAACTCATAAGGCAGATTATTCAGACTCACTACACGTCACCCCAGTTTCACTTACTAAGCTAACACAGTTAGCCCCAGGCCGTTCAAACCAATGTGCCGAGGCGACACAACCCACTAGCATGCCAGCTACCGAAAACGGTCAAGCTGTCGCCGACGAGCCCGAATCTGCAAATAAACGACACTTATAAATCTTAATGCGGAAGCGACTTCAAATTGTGACCATATACAATCCAAGCGATTGAGGGGTCAGGGGCCTTGCTTAGGAAGACAAACCCAACAGTGGCAGTCTGGCATATGTGAGGCTTAAACCTGCAACCTTCTGATCCAGAATCTTAACCACTGAGCTACCACTGTCCCTTTTATTTTTTCCTTTTCTCTGAACCCCTCAATTGCATCAACATTTTACAGCAAACTTATAGAAGAAACAAAACCCCAACTGCTGTCTTAACTGCAGAATTAATTCATTTGGTCAGTTTAAGTTCAAGTCAAAGCAGATGAGATGAGATGTGACTCCCTTGTACAGCTACAAGAAAAACATGATATACTGCAATTCTGTTGCTCTCTAGTGTGAAGGCAGTTTTTCATCCAACATGTAGTCATTTTCTTTGGCAGTGAAGTAACTTAGATAAGTTTGAGCTTGCTAAATTACCCAGCATCTTTACGTACCTCCAGTCAACACACTGTTACACAAGTTACCCATCTAGCAGCATCCACACTTCGGGACTGGGTTAGAAACCATATTAACTGTTAATCACATACAGAAAGCAAATGCAAACTATCCTCCTTCTTTGGTTCAGTTAGGATCTATTAAACTTTTTTTTTTTCCATTTTATTTAGTGTCGTCAATTTGTCTTCTGTTGCTGGGGGTTCTCCGACCCGTGTGCGGAACCCTTTTTCACCTATGCACTCTGCACAGGCGCCTCCCTATCTGCTAATCAGCGTTCTTACACAGCGTTTGAAGACCCCACCCACATAGTCTGGTCAACCTGCCCTAGCAGAAACGTGTCTGCTGCAGGCACTGCCAATTATGCCCGCTAGATGGTGCCCAGCCGACCGGTGGCAATGCCAAGTGTTGAACCGAGGAGTTCAGAACTCGGTGCTGATGTTCATTGTAGTTTAACCAGAGCTTTCTCTACAAGCCACCCACCACCTAAATCAAGAAAAAAACATGTGCTGTTTGACTTTTGCAGCTTTAGTTTGTGCTGGAGGTTATGAAGCTGTTGTAGCTGACGAGTCTGTTTTGTCCAAAATGTATATTTAAGAAAATGGATAAAGAACAGCGGTACCAATAAAAACAGTAAAATATTTACTGGCATGAATTGTACTTTTTCTCTAAATTTAGTTATTTTTTATTTTGGATACGTTTATAAACATCTATAACACCTAAATTTAGATCATTTTTCCACAACCCACAATTAAGGGGTCATCGAACAATTTCTGGGTTGCAGCCGACCATTTAAGAACCAATGTAAAAATATGTTTTAATAAATAAACGGACCAGTTCTTTATATTCCTAAACATATATAAACATTAAATTGTAAAAGAATTAATCATTTAAAAAAACAGTTTATCAAAATTACAGGTTTAGTCAGTATTTCTAAAGCAGAAGTCAAAGCAGAGCAGTATTCATATTTGACTAAAACCAGAAAAGCAAATCTGGAAATCTGGTTAGCTCCGCTGGCTACTGTAATATTACAGTAGACAGTAAAACAGTATTAGATGAATCAGTAACTCACTCTTCAGTTCAGTGCAAAATTACATTTAATATTGTATTTTATACCAGCGCACTCTTCGGTTCGAAACTCGCCGTTGCCACCGGTCGGCTGGGCACCATCTGGCGGGCATAATTGGCAGTGCCTGCAGCAGATACTACTTGGCCATTGTATCTGCAGGGTGGGGGGACGGATTATGGGTTGGGGATGGGGATCTTCATACGCTGTGTAAGGACCCTGATTGGCAGAAGAGACGCCTGTGCAGAAAGCAGGGGCGAGAAGAGGAGAGCTGTGCACGTGTCGGAAGAGGCGTGTACAGCGACGTGCTCTCCTTGAATGCAATTGGGTATCCCTCAGCAGCAGAAGACAAAATTTAGTGTGCTAAATGGGGAGAAAATGCATTAAAAAAAAGAAAAATATTGTATTTTATTGGCCGTTAAGTGGCATCAGTAAATTATGCTACCCCCCACTACTGGAATCCAGGGTTTCTACAGACGAACGTATTTAAAGCGAGTGTGTCAGCAGGTATTGAGAGAGAGACGTTTGAGTGGGACAGACTGTATTGGCCTCATAACTCCAGCGCAAAACTACAGCGAATCTCAGACATCTGGAATGTTTGACTACATTTACATTTTGGCCATTTAGCAGATGCTTTTATCCAAAGTGACTTACAGTACTGTGACTGTATACAGTCTGAGCAATTGAGGATTAAGGGCCTTGCTCAAGGGCCCAACAGCAGCAACCTGGCAGTGGTGCTAGGTAAGGTAAGGTAAGCTTACCTTAACCGCTCGGCTATAACTGTTCACATTTATGGTATTTAGCAGACTCTTTTATTCAAAGTGACTTACATTTGTGACTCCATACAATTTAAGTAATTAAGGACTTTGCTCAATGACGAATTGGCAGTGGTGGGGTTTGAACTAGTAACCTTCTGATCTCTAACACTTCACAACTGACTGCATTTGTGGAAGTGGAATTAAGAAAAGTATTTTCATCCGGTCACTAGTCATGCTGCAGTATAAACGATGTGCAGCATTACGGTCACGTTACAGTAAACAGACTACTGTATAAATCGATTAAAATCACAGAATGGAATCATGTATTTAGCTCCTCCACCTACACGTTATAAAGAAACTGATGAATTAGCCAGCCTATTAGCCAGTGCTACATGAAGCATTCGAGCTGTCTTAAATGTGTATGTCCTGTATGTGTGGTTAATACTGTTCGTACCAAATAATGGACTGTACCAAACCTGAAGGTACAGGCTAACCAGCTCCTTCATAACCTGCATTTCAGAATATGAATAATATACAGAGAGACTGTACAAATATATCCTTCACTCTTGTGTATACATGTGGCTCATATTCTCACTAAAGCATTATGTATGTACAGTATGTGTGTGTGTGTATGTACATACTGTAGGTTCTTGTGTGTCATGTTAATCCATCCAGTCATGTGTTGATAAAACCACTCGTTTTATATACAACGCTTTTTAAAACGACGTCAAACTCTTGGCATCCAGTGCTTTCTCCTTTTTTATTTCTAGATTCTTAGATTTAAGGTTCGAATGTGATTGTACGTTGTACGGAAGTCGTTTGTGTTCGAGGATTTTTCCTCCACGCTGTTTTGCTTTTAATGAACTTGAGTCGGAGTTTGAGAATCAGTCTGTGACTCCCTCAGTGTAAAGCAATTTTTTTTAAAAACAAAATCTCCATGTACAGTAGCATGTTATTTCTACAGCCTGTATAGATTTATTATATTTACGTTTACTCCAGTTCTCTTGCCTGCATTTATAGTGTAACATGCCCCCCAACCCCACCTAATAATATCAAGGTGAATTTTTGCCCCATGATTTAGGATGGAAATTTGCTTTGTGAGACTAGTGAGCTGTTTTTAAGCAGTGTATTGTACAGGTCTTGGACAGATGTTTGGTAGTATCACTTCTACAATAGCATTTGGATTTTTTTTAATTCATACTTTGAATAAATGGATTTTTCCTTTTATTTCAGCACCCTGGACTGTAGAAGTCAGATAGTTTTGTGCGATTTGGTGCAGACTCACAAACCTAGATGCATGTTGCTGTGATTCCCTGCAGTAGTCCTGCAGGCTGCTGAAGGCTATGCAGTATTATCATGTGCTGTTTCTGTGTGACGCACTTTGACCTTACGCACAGGCGATTTTGGCATTTTCCATAGCCTTCATGTATGATCTGTTTTCATTTTTGTATTTTATGTAAAAATACGTTCTTAATACTGTGTTTATGGATGGTTTGTTTGAAGGGGCATTAGGAAAAGTTTGCAGAGGGGCGCAAACAAAAATCAACGTATACCTTTTTATTTCACATTTGCATTGTATATTAACTCTTTATATAATATTCTTTAAAGCTTCTATGTAAATATATATTCTTGGCGTGAGTTCCAGGGCTGCAGAGGAGGCCGTAAGATGTAAAGATTGATTTGGTTTGCGGTGTGTAAGATGAAATGCGCTCGTCTTCCTCTGCGGTTCTGCTCTCCACCTCATGCATGCCTGCTGTGTTAGTTCCTGTAATCTGTTTTTAAAACTGTGCTGCTGAGCACACACTCCTCTCCTGCCTTTTTTATTTTAATTTATTTTTTCAATTGTAGATTGTGGATGAGCTAGTATGAAAAACATCACGTGGAAAAGGATGAGACATTCATTCTGAATATCTGTATGTAGCATTTAATATACACAGCACTAACTAATAAACCTTTTTCATTAATAATGCTGGTGTGTGCAAGATTTGAATACATTTTATTTTACATGTGCTGGTTTATTGTTTTTAGCTTTTATATTAAATCACATAAATGGCGAAAAATTTTGTAGATTTTGTGACCTTGGTTTGGGATGATTGAATGATTGTAATACACTTCTTTGTCCAACATAAAACTTAAAAACAAAATAAAAATGTTATTTCTTTTACAAACTTTTTTTAAAATTCATTTTCTCCCGATTTAGTGTAGTCAGTTTGTCTTCCACTGCTGGGGGATCGCCGATTGCATTCGAGGAGGGTATATCGCTGCTCACGCCTCCTCCGACCCGCGTGCAGCCCCAGCAGACCCCTCCTTTTCGCCCATGCACTCTGCACAGGCGCCTCTCTATCTGCCAACCATGGTCCTTACACAGCATATGAAGACCCCACCCACTTAGTCCAGTCATCCCACCCAGCAGACATGGTGGCCAATCAGTGTTTGCTGCAGGCACTGCCAATTATGCCCGCTAGAGTTCAGAATCTCTGCACTGGTGTGCTAGCGGAATATCCTGCTACACCACGTTCTTTTACAAACTTAATGGGAATGAAAGACAAATGTACAATTTTACTGTAAAATTATATTAACAGCAGCTTAGTTTATTAATTTGTTGGTGTTCAGTATTATAAAAGGTATTTATTTTTGTGCCATGGCTGTATTTCGTAGCTGGTGATTAATTCACTATGGTTGATATTTTCTCTGTATGATTTAAAAGCTGCTAGAACGTGGGCATCACTGTCCTCGGTCAAGAAAGCCTCATGATGCCATTGGCTTAGAACTGAACTAAATTCAGGTTACTTCTTAATAACATTAAAACCACCTCCTTGTTTCTACACTCACTGTCCATTTTATCAGCTCCACTTACTATACAGAAACACTTTATAGTTCTACAATTACTGACTGTAGTCCATCTGTTTCTCTGCATGATTTGTTAGCCTCCTTTCATGCTGTTCTTCAATGGTCAGGACCACCACAGAGCAGGTATTATTTAGGTGGTGGATCATTCTCAGCACTGCAGTGACACTGACATGGTGGTGGTGTGTTAGTGTGTGTTGTGCTGGTATGAGGGGATCAGACACAGCAACGCTGATGCAGTTTTTAAACACCTCACTGTCCCTGCTGGACTGAGAATAGTCCACCAACCAAAAATAACAGCAGCAATAGATGAGCGATCGTCTCTGACTTTACATCTACAAGGTGAACCAACTAGGTAGGAGTGTCTAATAGAGTGGACAGTGAGTGGACACGGTATTTAAAAACTCCAGCAGCGCTGCTGTGTCTGATCCACTCGTACCAGCACAACACACACTAACACACCACCACCTCTGGTGGTCCTGTGAGAGTTCTGACCATTGAAGAACCGGGTGATAGCAGGCTTAAAAAAATCATGCAGAGAAACAGATGGACTACAGTCAGTAATTGTAGAACTACAAAGTGCTTTTATATGGTAAGTGGAGCTGATAAAATGGACAGTGAGTGTAGAAATAAGGAGGTGGTTTTAATGTTATGGCTGATCGGTGTATTTTTAAACATCTGGATTTTTTAAATTAAAATTGGTTGAAGTTATTTTTAAGGTTTGAGTTCTAATAGATGTAAAAATAGAACAGTTGCCTGAATAATTAAAATCTCAACACTATCATGGAATGCATGTACCTTACAGGTGTATGCAAACTTTTGCCCTCGACTAAACAAAGCTTCCTGATATTAGCTGTTGGTCAGTTGTTACAGTTCCGTCTGTGGCTCGAAGCTTCCAGGATTTCGTTTGCTCCTTTAACACCATCTGTGGATTTAACACAGACAGACAAAACTTTAGAAATGGATCTATTAATCATAACAGAATTTTCTGGAAGCAAGTTGCTCAAAAAAGGGAAAATGTTAGAGTGCTCGGGTGTTTGTTTGTTTATTAGGATTTTAACGTCATGTTTTACACTTTGGTTACGTTCATGACAGGAGCGGTAGTTACTCATTACACAAGATTCATCAGTTCACAAGTTTAATATCAAACACAGTCATGGACAATTTTGTATCTCCAATTCACCTCACTTGCACGTCTTTGGACTGTGGGAGGAAACTGGAGCACCCGGATGAAACCCACACAGACACGGGGAGAACATGCAAACTCCACACAGAAAAGACCCGGACCACCCCACCTGGGGAACTAACCCAGGACCTTCTGGGTGCACGGGTGGCACAGTGGTCTATTACACTGGACCACCACTGCCCGGGTGTCTACGCAGATGATATCTGTGTGGGGCGACAAGCCCTGCAATGGACTGGCGGTGTATTCCTGCCTTGCACTCAGTAGAACCAGACCTGCCACGACTTTGATCAGTATAAATCAGGTAATAAAATAAAAGGAAAGAAAATATAATTTACTGTTTTTTTTAATACATAAAAATACAACATTTTACTTTTTCTGTAATGACAATTGTAGCGTAGGTGTTAAGCGACTGGACTAGTAATTTAAAGGTCACTGGGGCGACATGGTGGCTAAGTGGGTAGCACTGTCACCTCACAGCAAGAAGGTCCTGGGTTCGATCCCCAGGCGGGGTGGTCCGGGTCCTTTCTGTGTGGAATTTGCATGTTCTCCCCATCTCCGCGTGGGTTTCCTCTGGGTGCTCCGGTTTCCTCCAACAGTCCAAAGACATGCAAGTGAGGTGAATTGGAGAAACTAAATTGTCCATGACTGTGTTTGATATAACCTTGTGAACTGATGAATGTTGTGTAATGAGTAACTACCGTTCCTGTCATGAATGTAACCAAAGTGTAAAACATGACGTTAAAATCCTAATAAACAAACAAACGAAAGGTCACTGGTTCAAGCCCCACTACTGCCAGGTTGTCACTGTTGGGCCCTTGTGCAAGGCCGTTAACCCTTAATTGCTTAGACAGTATACTGTCACAGTACTGTAAGTCGCTTCAGTAATCCAGGAAGCCAATAGAGTAAATGTTTAACTATGTATTTTCCCCCCTTTGCAGATTTCATTTATTTCTGCATGTCAGACACGAGACCTTCAAACTAAATTTAAGAATGTCTTTTATTCAGAAGAGATTAGACGGGTTACAAAGCTGTTTCTTTGGCTCCTTGACTCCAGCAAACCACAGTGAGATCAATTATTGGGAAAACTTTTACAGTATTAAATCTTCTCTGAAGTAGCCAGTCATCTTAAAATTCTACACATTTATGTTGACTCGTTCAGGAAGTCACAAAATAACCCTGGTGAAGTTTTAAGGAACCACAGGCCTCGTTCTTTACAGATAAGATCTGCCTTCGTGATTTTCTGATAAGAGACTAAAAACCACTGCCAACCAAAAGCTACATGAAGTCTGACAGCTGTCAACAACACATTAATGAACCTCGAACATTTTAGGATGTTCTGTGGACTGATGAGTACCATTATTTGAAAGACATGGGTCCCAAAATAAGAGCGATCTACCAACAGTTACTGTGGTGATAATGTGGGGGGGCTGCTTTGCTGCTTCAGGGCTGAAGGTGACACAACTAGTTATTAACTTTTGGAAGGCAGTTGGTGGGGTTCCTTGTGTTATCTTTAGGGATGCATCAATACCATTTTTTCCCAACCGAGTACGAGTACAAGTACAGTGTATCACAAAAGTGAGTACACCCCTCACATTTCTGCAAATATTTCATTATATCTTTTCATGGGACAACACTATAAACATGAAACTTGGATATAACTTAGAGTAGTCAGTGTACAGCTTGTATAGCAGTGTAGATTTACTGTCTTCTGAAAATAACTCAACACACAGCCATTAATGTCTAAATAGCTGGCAACATAAGTGAGTACACCCCACAGTGAACATGTCCAAATTGTGCCCAAATGTGTCGTTGTCCCTCCCTGGTGTCATGTGTCAAGGTCCCAGGTGTAAATGGGGAGCAGGGCTGTTAAATTTGGTGTTTTGGGTACAATTCTCTCATACTGGCCACTGGATATTCAACATGGCACCTCATGGCAAAGAACTCTCTGAGGATGTGAGAAATAGAATTGTTGCTCTCCACAAAGATGGCCTGGGCTATAAGAAGATTGCTAACACCCTGAAACTGAGCTACAGCATGGTGGCCAAGGTCATACAGCGGTTTTCCAGGACAGGTTCCACTCGGAACAGGCTTCGCCAGGGTCGACCAAAGAAGTCGAGTCCACGTGTTCGGCATCATATCCAGAGGTTGGCTTTAAAAAATAGACACATGAGTGCTGCCAGCATTGCTGCAGAGGTTGAAGACGTGGGAGGTCAGCCTGTCAGTGCTCAGACCATACGCCGCACACTGCATCAACTCGGTCTGCATGGTCGTCATCCCAGAAGGAAGCTGACGCACAAGAAAGCCCGCAAACAGTTTGCTGAAGACAAGCAGTCCAAGAACATGGATTACTGGAATGCCCTGTGGTCTGACGAGACCAAGATAAACTTGTTTGGCTCAGATGGTGTCCAGCATGTGTGGCGGCGCCCTGGTGAGAAGTACCAAGACAACTGTATCTTGCCTACAGTCAAGCATGGTGGTGGTAGCATCATGGTCTTGGGCTGCATGAGTGTTGCTGGCACTGGGGAGCTGCAGTTCATTGAGGGAAACATGAATTCCAACATGTACTGTGACATTCTGAAACAGAGCATGATCCCCTCCCTTCGAAAACTGGGCCTCATGGCAGTTTTCCAACAGGATAACGACCCCAAACACAACCTCCAAGATGACAACTGCCTTGCTGAGGAAGCTGAAGGTAAAGGTGATGGACTAAACCCAATCGAGCACCTGTGGCGCATCCTCAAGTGGAAGGTGGAGGAGTTCAAGGTGTCTAACATCCACCAGCTCCGTGATGTCATCATGGAGGAGTGGAAGAGGATTCCAGTAGCAACCTGTGCAGCTCTGGTGAATTCCATGCCCAGGAGGGTTAAGGCAGTGCTGGATAATAATGGTGGTCACACAAAATATTGACACTTTGGGCACAATTTGGACATGTTCACTGTGGGGTGTACTCACTTATGTTGCCAGCTATTTAGACATTAATGGCTGTGTGTTGAGTTATTTTTAGAAGACAGTAAATCTACACTGCTATACAAGTTGTACACTGACTACTCTAAGTTATATCCAAGTTTTATTTCTATAGTGTTGTCCCATGAAAAGATATAATGAAATATTTGCAGAAATGTGAGGGGTGTACTCACTTTTGTGATACACTGTACATGCATTTTTGTACTTGCCGATACCGATACCAATACCTATTTAGAATACCGTTTTTTTTTTAAACAAAAACACACTTGAGAAGTGACGAGAAGTTTAATGATACCACGTCCAAAAATGCACGTCAACAAGTAGCGAGTGATCAAAGTGTTTGTGCACTCATGTGATGAAATCAAGGAGGAAAAATAAATGAATCTGAATCATGGATTGTTCTGTAGTGAGTTGGAGGTTAATAAATATTTTTGCAATGTTGGTGTTTTGTTGTTATGTTTTGTAGAGAACGATCAGGTCAGAAATACTGTAAAACGTGTGTGTGCCGGTGTATTCTGATATAAACTATATTATCCCCCTGTCCCACCTGTTTACACTCCTCTCCTGCGTTTCCCCTCACACCGTATCCTGCGTTCTCATTGGCTGTTCGACATGTCACTCATTCCCAGTCGCACGTCTCAGATCAGATATCTGACGTGCTAGAAAACTCGATCCGGTCGCCGAGCGCTCGGTGAGCCGGTCGGATCGAGTTGTTGGATAGTTCACACTTAGCGATCGAGAGCCGAGTTTTGATCGCCGAGCGAACGCCGAGTCGCTCCCGAGCCGGCAAATCTAGCGCCGACCGGTCGCCGAGCGAAAATCAGGGCAAAAATCATGTGAACCAGGCATAACGCAGCAACGTGCACTAGGCACACGGTATCGGATGTTTAGTATCGGAGCCTCGTTTGCGAGTACGAGCACAAGTTAATGAGCGCGGTATCGGGCAAATACCCGATACCAGTATCGGTACTCATGCATCTCTAGTTATCTTACATTTGTACAAGGATCTAACAAAGGGAAGAGAAAGTGGGGTAAGTATAATTAGTGTTTGCCCTGAATGTGTAGCAGTTTAGTGTTAGATTGTTGTTATTTTAAATCCTGCTGTCAGGTCTGTAAAACATGTAAGCATTACACCATACACAATACAGGTGATGGACAGAATGATGGAAACACCATAAGAAAGAGGAGCTTGATTCTAAAGTGACAAAAGCGATTTCAAAAAAAGCTTTTATCAATAATGACTTCATATCAATCAAGAGGCAATCATTAGTTCTTTCCACATCTTACCTCAGCAACCTCCACTTTGCGCTCCCAGCTCTTGACGCTTGTATTAAGCTGGGCGAGTGAGGTTTTGGCTGAAACATAATCCAGCACATGTGGAACACGAAAATCAGCTAGCTGTGCTCTCAGCTTCCTGTTCAGATTCTCAGTTTTCACTCGTTCCTGCACAGAGAGACATAATGTTGTAAATAAATAATTACATGGTATTATATCCTTATATCCTAAAAAGTAAATAGTGGTAAACTTGGGTGGTGCAGTGGCCTAACACACTAGAACAAGTTCTAGAACAGTTGCAAGTTCGAATCCAAGCAGAGCCAGTGACTTTCAGGATGAAGTTTTTTAAGGTACGAGTTCTAATCATGCAGTTAGAGAAAGAGAAGAATTGCCTGCATAACTGAAATCTCAACTATACAAAGTTTTATGATATTAGCTGTTGGTCAGTTGTTACAGTTCCGTCTGTGGCTCGAAGCTTCCAGGATTTTGTTTGCTCCTTTAACACCATCTGCAGATTTAACACACACTGGGCGTCCACACAAACACAATTGGTCGTGTTTGAGGGAGGGAAGGTCGGACAGGTTTTCTTGCCCCTGCAATATGTTATCTCTGGGACTGGTCAGAAAGTAGATTTGACGGCATAATTAGCCATGTTCTTTGGGTGGCAAGGATGGCATTGCTGTATCTCTCTCAGAGCAAAACCAGCTCATGTGTAAAGGCCTGGTCATGTAAGAAACCTGATGTTCACATTGCTGTGTGAGGTGGGACTGGCCAGGTCAAGGAATTTAAGAGGTTTTAGCCAAAAATGGTCTGCTATTGAGATTCAGTTGGGAGTTTTGTTAGGGTCAAATGTGGGAAGTCATTCTGATGTAGGCGTCATCCAGACTTACATGAACACAAAGTTTTACACATGGATTTGTTTTTTCCTGTCTGAAACTGTAAACAATTACAACACAGACAAAATAAATGTACACAATAAATGTACACAAATTTACACAAACCATGGGGCTACACTTTTTCTGTTTCTGTTTCCTAACAATTGTGCATGTAACAGGCAGGGATCTATTCATTAATAGGCTGTTGATAGACCTGAGTGACTTTAATAAAAGCCAGGTTATGACCAGGTGGCTGGGCTGAAGTATCTCAGAAACTGCAATGGGTGCTCACCTACAGTGGACAGAATTTGGCTGGTAAGGGGTACCTGTGTCGCTCTAATGACCATCTGGTGTAAAATCTAGATTAGAGAACTAGCAGTGTTTTGTCCAGCTATTGTTAGTTTTTTAAAATAAATGACATCACTTTTCTACATCGTCACCACCCGATGCATTTTTCTAGCGCCGTACCAACTTTTTAGGTTGAGCAGGTAACCACTGATGCAGCGCTGCTCTCACATCATCATCACATGAAAATCTTCTTCCCCTTAAAGCTTTTTTGAGTGTCCAAAAAGGTGGAAATCAGATGGAGCTAAATCCAGACTATAAGCGTCTCTCAGTCTCTCAGACACGACCGATTACTCCTCCCACCCTCACCGCTTATAACCAAAATATAAAAGTGTAGAAACTTTTTGAAGATTCCTTATGAAACAAAAAGCGTAAAAATAAATTTGTTTCAAGCATGGTGAGTCACATGACATTTATGACTCAAATGTATTTAAGTTGAAAAAAACACTGATTACCACTGATTCAGTCTGCCAGTTACTGTGCAAACCCTATTTAAGTGCATAGCTAATGCTAACAACTCTTTAATTCTTGTAGTACCTCCATGGTGCTAGAGGTCAGATGTATAAATGGTATAGGAATGGGAAACAACCTATTTATGAGAGTAAATAGGTAAAAAAAGTGAATGTTTCTGACCTCCTCAGTCTGCTGGGTTTCCGCTGCAATTTTTGTAAGCATCTCCTCACGTGAAGTAATTTCAATACTCAGGGTCTTTAAATCGCCTGTCAGGAACTGAAGCTTCGCCTACAACAGAGAAATGGGGTAAGATTAACTGGGCAACAACGAATTACCAGCGGTGGAAATAATGAAATGCATTCTATATTTATAACTTCAGTAAATAACTTAGTCCAGCAAGCTACTTAATGGAAAGCCTAGCCAGTGTGCTAGCTGTCTTTGTTCCTGTTTGTTAATATGGGAGCTCATGAGCAGCCTGATAAGAAGCTCTAAAGTCTGTGCTTTGTTACACTAAGCTGTTATAGAGAATTTCATAAGCACTCAAAGAATAAAATAAAACGGCTTCTTGAAGCAGCCACAGAGAGAAACATTCAACCTGAAAAAGCGCTATGTTTTATACCTCCTATAATAAAAATAGCAATTTTAAGGTAATTTAGAATTAGATGCTGGTAACACACTCAAAAAAGTTGGGACAGTGGTGTGTTTGCCACTGTGCTACATCATCCATTCTATTATTGACACTTTTTAATAGTCTTGAAACTGAGGACACTGTTTCAGTTCTGCAGGTGGAAATTGTCTGCATTCTAGCTTGATTCGACTTCAGCTGTTTGTGGTCACTGTTGTCCGATTCCGCTCCTTATAATGCACCATATATTTTCAATAGGAGACAGATCTGGACTGCAGGCAGGCCATTCAAGCACATGCACTCTGACTCTCTCATGCCATGTTGCTGTACTGCGTGCAAATGAGGTCTGGCAAAATAACAGGTCTTGTTAAAATAACGATAAACATTACAGAGGAAAGAATTCACCTTGATGGCAACATATGTCTTTAAAATCCTAAAATAATTTTTATTACATTACAGCACATTCAGACAAGGCAGGAACACCCTGGACAGGGTGCCAATACATCACAGGGCTTTGACCACCCCTCTCTGCAGACATAGCCACTCATGTATATGTTAACAACAATCCCAGATCTCACATGTGTACAGCGGTGTTTAATATTTCATAATTTTTTAATAAGTGTAATACGAGTGTTTTGTCCGCATGTGAGAATGGAGACAAAAGACACAAGCATGTGCAGAATACAGGCAGTGATTCAGACTGAGAATGTAATCAGATACATGAACTTTACATGTTTTTATTCTTCTATTTACCTGATTATTTAAATGATTACACCTCCTCTTTGATTATTCTATTCTGTTAAGCTGCTACATCAACTCCAGAGGTTTGCTGTCAGAACGAGTATGCACACACCTGTCAGCCAATCAGAAACAAGTATTTGCCATGATCATGGTCTAACATAGTTTTCCTGGTTAGTAGTCCTGGTTCTGGAGTACTTTTCCATTATTCAATTGAACTGGGTAGTGTGATGGACTGGTGATCTGTCTGGGGTGTTTCCTGCCTTTGGCCCAATCAATCTGACCCACCACAACACTGACCGAAATAAAGCTTTGTTAAATCAGACAATGAATGAATGAATTAATGAATAAACTAAACTGGATATGTGAGAGGAGGACTGAAAAAACATTCCTGTTGTCTATAGAAATACTGCCTTGTCTAAACAGATATGTTGAACCTTGTGCAGATGAAGGATCTGAACCTTGTATGAGTTGAGGACCTGCAGCGTGTTTGCAGCGTGCAGTTTAAGATGCAGCAGCTCCTGGTTGCACTCATCGATACGCTCCAGGTACTGACTGTTTTCAATCTGCAGATGCCCAAAGTCGATCTTCGTCAGCCCTTCGCCCATCTCCTCCTTCTGGCGCTGCTGAAGCTGCAGCTTTTTCTTCTGTGCCCGCAGTACCACGTTCTTCAGACGCAGCTTCTCGATCAGAGTGTCCTGCAGAGCGAGAGGTGAAACATTTCAGATAAAAGCGTGAAAATTGGAAGTCAATCCTGAAGAGAAGTGGGTTAAGGAGCTATGTGAAAGTGGAAAAACTACGACCAAGTTCATTCTTCATGTTTGTCAGTTCTGTTTTCATTTTCTTCTCTTGGGTCATGTTCAATTTAGTATTACAATTCCTCAGCTGATGAGAAGGACCACAATTAAAGCTTTAAGAAAAACGATAATTAGAAAATGAAGCATTGTTTTATTTTGGCCTATTTTAGGGAAACCCGTTTTCATTTCCCAAAGCTAGAAGTGTCTCTGATCAACATTTGATTTTAGAATTCCTAATAATTTGAATGGGATATAATTTAGGAGATCAACTAGGCCAATTTGGGGGGCTCGGTGGGTAAAGCTGTTGCCTCACAGCGAGAAGGTCCTGGGTTCGATCCTCAGGTGGGGTGGTCGGATCCTTTTCTGTGCGGAGTTTGCATGTTCTCCACATGTCTGGGTGGGTTTCCTCCCACAGTCCAAAAACATGCAGTCAAGTTAATTGGAGACACTGACTGAATTGCCCTATAGGTGAATGTGTGTGCCCTGTCCAGGGTGTTACTGTGTGCCTTGCGCCCATTGAAAAGCTGGGATAGGCTCCAGCAGCAATAGTATCTGAAACTTAGTTTATGTTCAAGTAACCTTATACATTTATATTCATTTTAATATAGTGACTAAATATTTCTATCCCTGTTAATTATGTTTTTTAACATAGTTGATGCTTTTAAATACAGAAAATTTTTTTGTGATTTCCAAAAGATGAATATATGAACGTGAAGTCGATATATTGACATCTTCATAAGGGTAACACATCATTAATCACACCTTGGCTTTAATTTTGTCTTCAATGTAGCGGACCACCGTCTGTGCTCCCAACACAGCACCTTCCTTCTGCTGTAGAGTTTTGATGACGTCCCGGTCAAACTCATAACTCGCCTTCTTAATCTCTGCCAGGCGAGTGTCGGCTTCCTGAATCGTGACCTGACAGGAAGAGAAGCAAGTAAAGCTAATTTAATTATTACACCTACAGTTGTGAACACACAGCTCTGTAGTTTCACGCTTCTCTGTTCAAATGTTAAAGAGTTCAATCGCTAATTAACTGTGAATAATTGTGTAATGGTTGCTGTAGGCATTGGGCTTTTCCCCAGTGCTAGGGCTAACTGATGCTAATGCCACACCTCCTTCAGTGGGCCACACCTACACATTATGGCCCAAAGGGTTTGGACACCATGTGCTTGTTGGACATCCTATTTCAAAAACAAATAATATTAACATAGAGTGACCTCTGGGAAGGCTTCTCACAAGACTTTGAAGTGTGTCTGTTGGAATTCGTGATCATACAGTCAAGAGAACATTTGTATGACTGGGCACTGATGTTGGTGTTCCAGTTCATTTCAAAGCTGTTCAGAGGTGCTATGGTCAGGGCTCTGTGCAGGACACTGGAGTTTCTTTAAACTGAACTTTTCTTCATGTCTTTATAGAACTTGCATTGTGCACATGGCACAGTCATACTGGAACAGGAAAAGGCATTCCCTAAACTGTTGTTGCAGATTTCATTTATATAATTATTTTATTAATTTATTAATTTATTTATTGCACCATTATTAGCAAATGTTGTGGCTGAAACACACAAATTCAAAAACTAGAGAGGGGTGTCTCAATATTTGTGTCTAGTAGTGTACTTTATTATTGCTGAGGTGTAAGCAGCCTCAAACTATCTATCTATATGGACACAGAGAAGTCACAAAGAGACCGTGTCACAAAAATAAGTGCCATTTTAGAACTATGCACCACTAAATAAATCATGTACATAATTGGGGCAGCTGTAGCCTAGTGGTTAAGGTGCTGATCCAGTAATCAGAAGGTTGCTGGTTCAAACCTCACCGCTGCTGGGCTCTTGAGCAAGGCCCTTAACCCTCAATTGCTTAGATTGTATAATGTCACAGTACTGTAAGTCGCTTTGGATAAAAGCGTCTGCTGTAAATGTATATATATTTTATATTATTTATTAAAAGTCACTGAGACTAAAAGACATGTGTATGTTTGACCTTATGTGTACAATGTGATTTGTAGAACCTTGTGGTTGTTGATGTCTTTCTCTGAACTCGATCTGAGCTGCTTCAGTTCATGCATCTTCTCCTCCAGCTCTTTCTGGCCCACATAACACTTCTGCTCCAAAGTCAGGGGCTGTGGTCGCTCCTGAGACGGTCCCTGGGTCTTGGATTTTCTTTCACACCCCTTGCAACACAAACAACATAAAAACATAAAATAACCCCCACAGTGTTTCCTAAAGCTGATGATTGCAGATGTTTCAATCTCAATTTTGTTCACATTTATAAGGACAAAGTCAAAATTGTGTGTACATTTCAAGTGAGTACATGCACCGAAAGTATATTAAATAAAATGGATGGTTTAAGACTTTTAGTCACTGTAAAACAGCTTTGTCATAAATAATGAACTATGAGGTCAGTCCCTAAGAGACCAACCAACCAAATATCAGCTTTAAATGCATTTTGGTTAACAATGAATAAATGTAAATCACAGTCATTATTACCATCTCGATTTGTGATACAGGGCTTAACGACTCTGGCATGGGCTGGAAAACCACTTTCTGAAGATGCAGCCGATGGATGTAACCCTCAAACATTTCATTCTCCACCCGCAGGGTTTCGTTGGAGAGCCTGCAAGACCACAAGTGACACCAAAAGAGCTGGGATTTAATGCAGGGATTTAATATGACCCATATGACTCTCATCCCTTCTCTGCACATGCCCAAACCATCCTAATCCTGCCACTCTAACTTTGTCTCCAAAACATGCCACCTCTGCTGTCTTTCTAATAAACTCCTTCCTAATCCTGTCCATCCCCAATGGGCATTGCAGCATCCTTTTCTCTGCCACCTCCATCACAAACACCACTCCTGCCACGCCACGCCACCCACTCCAGCCTGCCTGAGCTCCCTATTCCTCACCTATCACACCCTCCGTTACTTAGTACATTCGACCTTAAGTATTTAAACTCATCCACCATCACCACCTCAACACCCTGCGACTGCACCTTTCCACCACCCTCCCTCAACAAATACAAGCAGAAAAACTGAACTACAGTAGACCCTTGACTTACCAATTTAACTGGTCCCGAAGGGCTGTTCTTAAGTCAAAATGTTCGTTAGTTAAACCTATTTTTATGTAAATAGAATTAATCTGTGCCAGACCTCCCAAACCACCCCCTTACCTAACCTCTCTAATGTCTTAAATGTTTTTTTTTTTTGTTATAAATACAAGTATATTTTCCCTTAATCTTAAATTATAGAACAGATAATACTGTAATAAACAATAATAACACACACACCACATTTCAGTACAGTACGTGTGCTTTACTATACACCATAATACATTTCAGTAATAGCTCTGGGCCAGTGATAGCTCAGTGGTTAAGGTACTGGACTAGTAAACAGAAGGTTGCCGGTTCAAGCCCCGACACCACCAAGTTGCCACTGTTGGGTCCCTGAGCAAGGCCCTTAACCCTCAATTGCTCATTGTGTAAGTCGCTTTGGATAAAAGTGTATGCTGAAAATTTAAATTTCCTTCTTTTTTTATAAAATATATCTACCAGAAACAACAATAACTCTCATATTTCTCTATTATTTCTTTCTTTATTTCAGTAGTGTTGTATTTTGTAGGTGTAATTGCACGAAAGAAAGAATACTTTACTGAGCCGAGTTCCTTCTTCTCTCTCACTCACTGTCCCCTCTGTCTGATACACAGTGACACCTACTGGCAGGAGTAATTATCCAACACAACGAATAGTAACAGATTTGTTCATTTTCTCACCACTACGCTTCCTCTGCATCTTCTTTGAGGACATTTTAATATTGAATTTTACAAAATATAAAGAAAACACCGGAGAAACACAGTCCGCCATCCAAATGTTCTCTCACTGTATATATATATATATATATAGAGAGAGAGAGAGAGACGCTCGGAGTCAACTTGTTCGTGACGTCACGTGTTTCGCGAATTTCGGTTCGTAATCCGAAATTTGTTCGTACGTTAAGTTGAAAAAGATCGTTCGTAACCCAAAATGTTCGAATTCCATGAATATTTCTTGACTACATGATTTGGCTTTAAACGTTTATCTAACACACACAAAGAAGTGGTGCAGCTTACACACTGCTCACTGTCTTTAAAATAACTGGAAAAAACCCAAACAAACTATACAAGTGGGAAAAAACTAAACTGATCTGCAAATTAAAATGACTATAAACGACAAAAAAATACGAGTAAAAAAAGAATACTGGTGTTAAATCTACAATCTGCAATATTGGTTCTCCAAGCATCACAGTTTGTTCTAATGTGCTCACCAGTATTTCATTACACATTAATGATTCATGATTAAATAACTGTATTCATGGCGATGTGTTATAAATTGCTTTTTATATTATTTATATTGTATTATGGATGAGAGGATCATTAAATGAGCTCAGTGTTAGTAAGCTGTGTTGTGATACATTAGTTGTTGCTGGTTTAATAAATGTTAAAACACTTATTTCAGATCAGCTGAGCTTAAAAGTCATTTTTTGGTTAAATTAAAGAACATATTTCCGTCCTGGTGAAAGTTTCTCACCTCAGATCTTCTATCCGCTCAGTGATCCGGTTATTATCAGTCTCACTGCTGCTCTCCTCGGCCGCCGCCATGGTTGCTAAGGGTGAATAAACAATCCTGTTGCTAAGGCTCGTTAACCGGAAACACTTAGAGAGAACCAACCGATCTCACCAACTCACACTCATTCACTCACTCACTCACTCATTCACTCACTCACTCACTCATTTACTCACTCATTTACTTACCCACTCACTCACTCACTCATTTACTCACTCATTTACTTACCCACTCACTCACGCACTCATTTACTCACTCATTTACTTACCCACTCACTCACTCACTCAGTTATTCACTCAGTCAGTCAGTCAGTCACTCAGTCAGTCATTCACTCACTCACTCAGTTATTCACTCACTCAGTCATTCACTCACTCACTCAGTTATTCACTCACTCAGTCAGTCACTCACTGTCACTCACTTACTCATTTACTCACTCACTCAGTCACTCACTCACTCATTTACTCACTCACTCAGTCACTCACTCACTCATTTACTCACTCACTCAGTTATTCACTCACTCAGTCAGTCACTCACTGTCACTCACTTACTCATTTACTCACTCACTCAGTCACTCACTCACTCATTTACTCACTCACTCAGTCACTCACTTACTCATTTACTCACTCACTCAGTCACTCACTCACTCATTTACTCACTCACTCAGTCACTCACTCACTCATTTACTCACTCACTCAGTTATTCACTCACTCATTTACTTACCCACTCACTCACTCAGTTATTCACTCACTCAGTCATTCACTCACTCACTCAGTTATTCACTCACTCATTTACTTACCCACTCACTCACTCAGTTATTCACTCACTCAGTCAGTCACTCACTGTCACTCACTTACTCATTTACTCACTCACTCAGTCACTCACTCACTCATTTACTCACTCACTCAGTCACTCACTCACTCATTTACTCACTCACTCAGTTATTCACTCACTCATTTACTTACCCACTCACTCACTCAGTTATTCACTCACTCAGTCATTCACTCACTCACTCAGTTATTCACTCACTCATTTACTTACCCACTCACTCACTCAGTTATTCACTCACTCAGTCAGTCACTCACTGTCACTCACTTACTCATTTACTCACTCACTCAGTCACTCACTCACTCATTTACTCACTCACTCAGTCACTCACTCACTCATTTACTCACTCATTTACTTACCCACTCACTCAGTCATTCACTCACTCACTCACTCACTCACTCATTTACTCACTCATTTACTTACCCACTCACTCAGTCATTCACTCACTCACTCACTCACTCATTTACTCACTCATTTACTTACCCACTCACTCACTCAGTCACTCACTCACTCAGTTATTCACTCACTCAGTCAGTCATTCACTCACTCACTCAGTTATTCACTCACTCAGTCAGTCATTCACTCACTCACTCAGTTATTCACTCACTCACTCAGTTATTCACTCACTCAGTCACTCAGTCAGTTATTCACTCACTCAGTCAGTCAGTCACTCAGTCAGTCACTCACTTACTCATTTACTCACTCATTTACTCACTCACTCAGTCATTCACTCACTCAGTCATTCACTCACTCACTCACTCACTCACTGTCATTCATTCACTCACCAACTCACTCATTTACTTACCCACTCACTTACTTACCCTTTTACTTACTTACTCACTCACTTACTCACCCTTTTACTCACTCACTCACTCACTCACTCACTCACTCACTTACTTAACCTTTTACTCACTTACTCACCCTTTTACTCACTCACTTGTTGAGTTAAACTTTTTCTGTTGAATATAATTTTTAGGTTTTTTAATTTCTAATTGAATTTACAGTTTATAGTAATATTTTGCTTTATTGCTTATATGAAATATGCATTTTATTGCTAAATTAATATAAATTTTATGTGTGTAATTGCTTGTATCTAATATGTCTTCAATATATGACTATATTAATACAATGATATATCATTTATGCATAAAAATCTAGATAATGTTATAATTTTGTTTTTGCTTGAGTTGCTATGACAGCTCTGTGCCGCTAGATGGTGAAGTTTGTGTAAGTTTGTGCAGCACATTTCTAATACAGTATAAACGTTTCTAATAAAAGCGTCTCAACATGTTTTACAGTACTAAATAATTACTGTTACTGTAAACATAAATCAGTAAAATTAAAGTGGCTAATGACTAGCTGAGAGGGTGTAATGTTTTGGGTTTCCTCTTGAGCTACCTTCTGTTAGGGTGGATCATTCAAGTTCTCAGTAATGCTATAATCTTCATTAAAGTGCAATAAACTGAAGCTTAATCTGGACTTTTGCTTCATAAAGCTACTAGAACAGTGAGTACCAAAGGAGATCATTGGCTCCACTGATGGGTTTGGGTCAGTGAATTTACCTGAGGATCTGACAGAATGAGAAATATTTTGTACACCATTTGAAAGTCCTCAAATTCCTCCTCATTTGATTAAACTTGTATGTATAAACTGAAAATTAAATATTCAGTGTTGGAAAAAGGTTAAAATGTTGGAATAAAGTGGTTGGATAGACTTTGTAGGTACATGGGGCGGCACGTTGGCTCGGTGGGTAGCACTGTCACCTCACAGCAAGAAGGTCCTGGGTTCGATAACCAGTTGGGGCGGTCCGGGTCCTTTCTGTGTGGAGTTTGCATGTTCTCCCCGTGTCTGTGTGGGTTTCCTCCAGGAGCTCCGGTTTCCTCCCACAGTCCAAAGACGTGACAGTGAGGTGAATTGGAGATACAAAACTGTCCATGACTGTGTTTGATGAATTCTTTGTTACCAGCAATTACCTGTCCTGTCATGAATGTAACCAAGGTGTGATGTTAAACATGATGTTAAAATCCTAATAAAAAGAAAATCATAATTGCAGGTATATGATTACTGGCTGTAGCCGTTCTGTTCCTATACACAATTGAATAGCTCCAACGTTATCCTAATTTTTCTCATAGTGCCACTAGGCCCTGATACTTCCTTTCATGTCATTGATAGATGAGTGTAATCTCTAGCTGACCATGGCATTGTGTGATTTTTGGCAACATGACACCCAGCCTGCTGAGTGTCTGAATGATTGGATGGTGCTGTGTTTGTGCCCACACACCTGTATCTATTAGCAGCATCATAAAGCATCTTTTGTTTGCTGGTGAAATGCAGCCTTTACCAACGTCATTCCACTATAGCAGCCATTGAATGTTGTGGTGTAGAGTAGAACTGAAGAGGAAACTCTACACCCCAAACGGCACCTTTCTATTAGTGCCAGTGGAGCGGGTCTCAGCTCCCGCCCTGTACAAAATTGTTTGCAATGTAAACAGGTTATTGTTACACACCGATGCCAGCATAAAGCACTACAACCCAACAGTTTCCAGCTCTAACCTAAACTATGTAGTGTAATGCATTGTACTTTTCTTGGTTAGTATAGAATAGAATGCTTTAATTGTTATTGCACAATGTACAATGACATTTTTATACATCTCCTTGAGCACAAATGTATGTACACACACATACACATATACACTGATCAGCCGTAACATTAAAACCACCTCCTTGTTTCTACACTCACTGTCCATTTTATCAGCTCCACTTACCATATAGAAGCACTTTGTAGTTCTACAATTACTGACTGTAGTCCATCTGTTTCTCTACATACTTTTTTAGCCTGTTTTCACCCTGTTCTTCATTGGTCAGGACTTTCCCAGGACCACCACAGAGCAGGTATTATTTAGGTGGTGGATCATTCTCAGCACTGAAGTGACACTGACATGGTGGTGGTGTGTTAGTGTGTGTTGTGCTGGTATGAGTGGATCAGACACAGCAGTGCTGCTGGAGTTTTTAAATACTGTGTCCTAGTTGACCTAGTTGGTCCACCTTGTAGATGTAAAGTCAGAGACGATCGCTCATCTATTGCTGCTGTTTGAGTTGGTCGTCTTCTAGACCAGGGGTATTCAACTAAAATTTAAAGAGGTCCAGTTAGAGAAAATTTCTTGAAGCAAAGGTCCGGAATGTTTAAATATATATATATATATATACAGTGCCTTGCAAAAGTATTCAGCCCCCTTGAACTTTTCAACCTTTTGCCACATTTCAGGCTTCAAACATAACGATATGAAATTGTAATTTTTTGTGAAGAATCAACAACAAGTGGGACACAATCGTGAAGTAGAACGAAATTTATTGGATATTTTAAACTTTTTTTAGAAATAAAAAACTAAAAAGTGGGGCGTGCAATATTATTCAGCCCCTTTACTTTCAGTGCAGCAAACTCACTCCAGAAGTTCAGTGAGGATCTCTGAATGATCCAATGTTGACCTAAATGACTGATGGTGATAAATAGAATCCACCTGTGTGTAATCAAGTCTCCATATAAATGCACCTGCTCTGTGACAGTCTCAGAGTTCTGTTTAAAGCGCAGAGAGCATCATGAAGACCAAGGAACACACCAGGCAGGTCCGAGATACTGTTGTGGAGAAGTTTAAAGCCGGATTTGGATACAAAAAGATTTCCCAAGCTTTAAACATCTCAAGGAGCACTGTGCAAGCGATCATATTAAAATGGAAGGAGTATCAGACCACTGCAAATCTACCAAGACCCGGCCGTCCCTCTAAACTTTCAGCTCAAACAAGGAGAAGACTGATCAGAGATGCAGCCAAGAGGCCCATGATCACTCTGAATGAACTGCAGAGATCTACAGCTGAGGTGGGAGACTCTGTCCATTGGACACAATCAGTCGTACACTGCACAAATCTGGCCTTTATGGAAGAGTGGCAAGAAGAAAGCCATTTCTCAAAGATATCTATAAAAAGTCACCTGGGAGACACACCAAGCATGTGGAAGAAGGTGCTCTGGTCAGATGAAACCAAAATCGAACTTTTTGGCCACAATGCAAAACGTTATGTTTGGCGTAAAAGCAACACAGCTCATCACCCTGAACACACCATCCCCACTGTCAAACATGGTGGTGGCAGCATCATGGTTTGGGCCTGCTTTTCTTCAGCAGGGACAGGGAAGATGGTTAAAATTGATGGGAAGATGGATGGAGCCAAATACAGGACCATTCTGGAAGAAAACCTGTTGCAGTCTGCAAAAGACCTGAGACTGGGACGGAGATTTATCTTCCAACAAGACAATGATCCAAAACATAAAGCAAAATCTACAATGGAATGGTTCACAAATAAACGTATCCAGGTGTTAGAATGGCCAAGTCAAAGTCCAGACCTGAATCCCATCGAGAATCTGTGGAAAGAGCTGAAAACTGCTGTTCACAAACGCTCTCCATCCAACCTCACTGAGCTCGAGCTGTTTTGCAAGAAAGAATGGGCAAAAATTTCTGTCTCTCGATGTGCAAAACTGATAGAGACATACCCCAAGCGACTTGCAGCTGTAATCGCAGCAAAAGGTGGCGCTACAAAGTATTAACGCAAGGGGGCTGAATAATATTGCACGCCCCACTTTTCAGTTTTTTATTTCTAAAAAAAGTTTAAAATATCCAATAAATTTCGTTCCACTTCACGATTGTGTCCCGCTTGTTGTTGATTCTTCACAAAAAATTACAATTTCATATCGTTATGTTTGAAGCCTGAAATGTGGCAAAAGGTTGAAAAGTTCAAGGTGGCTGAATACTTTTGCAAGGCACTGTATATATATATATATATATATATACCTGTATATATATATATATATAACATATATATTGATATATATTATATATAAATAGCCTAGTAGTTGTATCAACATCTGCATGTAATCAATAACTGACTGTCAAATCAGATGTCTGTTTATTAGGATTTTTACGTCGTGTTTTACACTGGTTACATCATGACAGGAACGGTATTTACTCATTACACAAGGTTCATCAGGTCACAAGTTTATATCGAATACAGTCATGGACAATTTAGTGTCTCCAATTCACCTCACTTGCACGTCTTTGTACTGTGGGAGGAAACCGGAGCACCTGGAGTAAACCCACGCGAACACGGGGAGAACATGCAAACTCCACACAGAGAGGACCCGGGCCGCCTCACCTTATCAAACCTTTCTCTTATCAAATTAAGAGAAAAAAATAAATAAATTGTGCTCCAGTGGGAAGTAAGAACAGAAATGAGTCTCTCCATCACGGATTAAATGCTGTATTTTTGCTGTACACGTTTCTTTTTTGGAGAGCGCTATTTGTCTCCTGTCTCACTCGTCTTTTTCTCAACTTTCTCCTGCACAGTCGTCTGTATCTCTCCCTTCGTTTTTTCTACGTTCGCTATCTTTCTTTTTCTTTCCACCGTCTTTCCACATGTAACTCGCCTCTAACTCTCTCATCTGTCTGCACTGTAGAGTCGCAGTGTTTACCGGCTGGAATGCACAGACTTGATTGGCTAAGTGGTGTCACGTGATTGGTCTGTGCGTTTTCTCATCCGCTAAACCGCTACCGTAAAGACTACAAAAGCTGCGCCGGTTAAAATAGAAGCGCTCCGTCAGGTTTCAAATCATGACTTTCTGTTTTGGCTGTAGGTCCGGGTCCGTATGGGACAGCTTCTGGGTCCGGACCCGGACCGCGGTCCGCCTGTTAGTGACCTCTGTTCTAGACCATCATCAGTGGTCACAGGACACTTTCCACGGGGTGCTGTTGGCTGTTGGCTGGATTTTTTTTGGTTGGTGGACTATTCTCAGTCCAGCAGTGACAGTGAGGTGTTTAAAAACTCCAGCAGTGCTGCTGTGTCTGATAAACTCAAACCCGCAGCACAACACACACTAACACACCACCACCATGTCAGTGTCACTGCAGTGCTGAGAATGATCCACCACCTAAATAATACCTGCTCTGTGGTGGTCCTGTGGGGGTCCTGACCATTGAGGAACTGCATGAAAGGGGGCTAACACAGCATACAGAGAAACAGATGGACTACAGTCAGTAATTGTAGAACTACAAAGTGCTTCTATATGGTAAGTGGAGCTGATAAAATGGACAGTGAGTGTAGAAACAAGGAGGTGGTTTTAATGTTATGGCTGATCAGTGTCGATCAGTCGTTTTGTGTGAAAACCACAACGACTTAAAAGACTCTCGATTACAAGAGATCAAGTTGTGTAGTGTGAACTGTACAGCAACCTGAACAACTTGAAAGCCGTGTAGTGTGAAATAAGCATTAGGGTGTGAACACTATGATGCACTGTGACCAAATGTACTGTATGTGGACACCCCTACTAATTGTTGCGTTCAGGTATTTTTAGCCACACCCATTGCTAACAGGTGTATAAAAAATGGCTAAAACAGGTGCTTAGCTTTTTTAGACTACAACACATATGTAAAGAATGATAAAGAGGAAAAAGTTTTAAACATAAATAGTTAATAGTGAATGCCTAAATTCATTTACTCATTTTACTCGCTCTGTAACACCCATTTAAACCAGTCAGACAAGTTCCTCCTGTCAGTCAGACACTCTGCACAACTGCAGTTTTTAAAATTATTAAATTACAATTACACTCTCTGATTGGTTGTGGTTTAAAAAAAACTAGTATTAGTAAACTAGAGACTCAACTACCTTACTTAGCTTTACATCATGATATTCTCAGTCATTTAAATAGAAGCTAAACTTTTAAAAAATATTTTAAAGATGTAATATTACATAGGGCGGCCCGGTGGCTTAGTGAGTAGCACTGTCGCCTCACAGCAAGAAGGTCCTGAGTTCGATCCCCAGGCGGGGCGGTCCGGGTCCTTTCTGTGTGGAGTTTGCATGTTCTCCCCGTGTCTGTGTGGGTTTCCTCCGGGAGCTCTGGTTTCCTCCCACAGTCCAAAAACTTGCAGTCAGGTTAATTGGAGACACTGAATTGCCCTATAGGTGAATGAGTGTGTGTATGTGTGTCTGCCCTGCAATGGACTGGCGCCCTGTCCAGGGTGTTACTGTGTGCCTTGCGCCCATTGAAAAGCTGGGATACACTCCAGCACCCCCCGTGACCCTAACTGGATAAGCAGATAAGAAAAGAAATTGATGAATGAATAATATTACATAGATAACATATGTTATATGATACTTAGAGGTAATGGTTTGATTTGGGGCGGTATTTGGAAGATTTAGATAATTATCTGGCTCTTTGGTTAGTAGGACAAACTTGGTGCCAAAAGGCCTTAGATGTTTAATGGTGAATTAAAGAGACACTTTAAAGATCATGAACCAGGTTTAGCAGGGCAGCTGGTTTGATTCCAGCCCTCTAGAGGGCCTCGAATCCCTGTGTCCCTGTGTACTTTACAATGACTAGAGTCTCATGGCTTGGACTTGGGTTAAGAAGTTGAGATTTGTTTAGATAACACTGATGTAATTCTAACTAGTAGTTAGGTTAAGGGGGCACTTTTAAGTGATGGGTGCTTGGGTGTTGCAGTGGTAAAGTACACTAGCCCACTATTGCTGAGCTCTGGCAATCCAGGGTTTGAATCTCATCAGTGAGGGTGGGGGGGTCACCAAAACAGCCTAGCCATCAGGAAGTGCACTTGTCAGTGCGTTTTCAGTGCCACTGCCAAGCCCAGATAGAAAAGGGGTTACATCAGGAAGGGTATCTGGTGTAAAAACTGTGCCAATTCTGGTACACCTACAGAATAAGGGAGCAGCTAAAATAAAAAAATATAATCAGAGCAGTAATAAACCTTTCATGAAGTAGGGCACATGCATTCTGGGCCCGCACACTGTAAGGATGATGGGCATTTACGTGTAAGGATACTTAGCACTATGGCATTGTTGCATAACGTGGTTAAGTAACATATGTAGATAAGCTGGTTGTTCAAATCAACCACCGTCTCATGTTAAGGGAAAACACAGGTTATATGGTTAGTATAGTATATATGTTTGAATAGTGGATCAAAGAGGCAATTTAAAGACCATCAACCAGGTTCGCTAAAGTATTATCATCACCTGATCATGGTTGTGGTGGGTTCAGCACCTTGTTTGATTCGTAATTTCTTTCAAGCTCAAAAATCCATTGACTACTTGCCGTCTAGCTGTACCATGAATGCAGCCTATTTTCCACTTCCAGTTTGTTTCAGGTGTCATCAGACTTTTATTTAGGAAGTAAAATGTAATTTCCATACACACATACACACAAGACGAGTGGAGGCTGTTAAAGCATCAAAGGGGTGGGGGGTCTATATTAATGCCAATGGTTTTGGAATGGAATGTCCAACAAGCTTGTGGTCAGGTGTCTTCCTGTTTTTGGCTATATAATGTATGGGTCAAGAGTTTTGAAAGATTTTGACCCCTATTAAAGGAGCATTTGTATTGCTGGGCACTGATGTTAGTCAAGAAACTGATGTTCCAGTTCATTCCAAAGCTGTTCAATGGGGCTGAGGTCAGGGCTCTGTACAGGACACTGGAGTTTCTTTAAATCGAGATTTTCTTCATGTCTTTATAGAGCTTGCTTTGTGCACAGGGACACAGTCATGCTGGAAGAGGAAAGGGCCTTCCCTAAACTGTTGCTGCACAGTTGGAGTCATATAATTTCTAATTTTTTTTGTTCATAAAGTGTATTTTGCAGATAAGTCTACTCATCCATTTCTATTTTTTTATTTACTGGTGCATTACTGCTGGTCTCTACTACGTTGTCTGTGCTGACTACAAGATCAGCTTCCTGTGTGGTGTGACACCTGATCTTTGTCTTCCTGTTTTCAGTCAACATCTTTCTCTAATAAAGTTTTAGTAGTAATGATGTCGGAGCAAAATCAGTCGATGTTTGGTCAGCAGTAAAATCATAAAACACCTCACAAATACAGCATACAGCAGATATACAGTAACAGGAATAGTGATTATAAATATGTATTATCTATATTTCTATATTCTGATTGGTGATTTTATGCTTTGGATAAAATATCTAAAAGGGCAAAGAGCTGGTGTAACATAAAGCCATCCTTTACCTCCACAATGAGCGTTAACCTTGACTGGAATTCTTGTTGTGATTGTTTGTGATGGGATGTTGGACGATTCTTCAAAAAGCAAGTCCTCCAGCTTTTAAGGAGATGAAGAAGGTGAAGAGCTACCCCACAGTTTGAGCTTCAGAACCTCCCATGATGCTTAAATGATTTAGGATTCTGACTCAACTTCGCCCTGTTTATCAAACCACTCTTAAACATTCATGAATTGCCTATTAACCACTTATTTACCTCTCCACAATGTTGCTCACTTTATTTTATTCAAGGTTGCGGTGGGGCCGATTCACTGGGTGAAACGTAGGAAACACTCTGGACAGGTTGCCGGTCTATTAAAGGGCAAACACACACATACACACACACACACACATTCAGGGCAATTTTAGTAGCTCTAATTAACCTGACTGCATGTCTTTGGACTTGAGAGGAAACCCAGTTGGGCAGTTGTACCGTAGTGGTTAAGGTACTGGACTAGCAATCAATAAGTGTCTGGTTCAAGCCCCACCACTGCCAGGTTGTCACTGTTGGGCCCTTGAGCAAGGCCCTTAACCCTCAATTGCTTAGACTGTATACTGTCACAGTACTGTAAGTCACTTTGGATAAAAGCATCTGCTAAATGGCGAAAATGTAAACCCAGACAGAAAGGCCCTGGACCGCGCCCTATGAAAATTGAACCCAGGTCCTTCTTGCTGAAGGCGGCAGTGCTACCCACCGAGGCTGTCTCTTCCACTCTTAAATAATTGTAACAAATTGTAAGGGGTTATTAACATGAAATATGGGAACACCATTAGAAAGAGTGCACCACAGGGAGCCACCTGTTCAACCACCTGAAATGTGTTGGCTGTTATACAACCGTGGAAAACAAGCTTTCGACCTAATAATTTCCACCACATAAGTCCTCTACCTGTAAATCAGTCTAGACCCTCTATTATACACCGTACTTGGAATTAGTTTTGCTTTCTTTAAGTAGAAAGTAGACTTAACATACCATTTTATTATTATTTTTCAGTATACACTGGCCAAAAGTAAACTGTGTAGTGTGCGTCTTTCTTTTCTCCAGGTTTTGTAGTCTGAAAATCTTAAACTTAAAAGAATCTTCCAAATGGGGGGAGGCACGGTGGCTAAGTGGGTAGCACTGTCGCCTCACAGCAACAAGGTCCTGGGTTCGATCCCCAGCTGGGCGGTCCGGGTCCTTTCTGTGTGGAGTTTGCATATTCTCCACGTGCCCAAATGGGTTTTCTTGTGACCTTGTAACTAAAAGAGCCAACAGTTTGTAACTGAGAACAAGCCAGCTCATCATATGCTTATATTTTAGCCTTCATTAAGACCTGAATTACAAGAGTGCTCATCAGCTGTAACGGAACTGAACACTGAAGTCACAGATTTGCTAAAGTCTGGAGTGACAAGTTAGCAGTATAGCTAAACCTAGCCAACAGGGAAAATCCTAATTAACTTTATGATGACCTCACACTGTCCTATCTAGTGCAAATAAGCCGATTGTGTACGCTTTCAAGTGCACAGATGTAGAGAAAGCGTTTGGTATTTGGACTACCTTGCACAGCTGGTAATTACTGTAGCTCACTACCGCTAGGATCCACAGTTCGGATCCCCAGCAGTGCTATCAGCCAGTCTGGTGTCTACATACAGACATGATTGGCTAGGTAAGAGGGGGAGGTGGCCAAGACCCCGTGATGGATTGACGTTTTGTTCTGGGTGTGTTGCTCCATTGTACCCAGTGATTCCGGAGAAAGCAGAGTCGCTGCGACTTTGACCAAGATAAAGCAGTTTTATTCAAAGAATACAAATTATTTATACCATCCAACCAAGTAGTTTTGGTTTGTAGTGACTCAACATCTTACAAAGACAATTTATGTTGGCTTTTAATTTAAATGTTTTAATCTTCATATCAAACACAGACTGTAATATACTGCAAACAGACACAAACACACAATAAATGAGTCTCAAAATAAGTTTCTGAAAAAGTACATCTTTTATATAGTCAGAACCAGGTGCACTTATAGAGACTGTTAGTGAAAACATAAGTGACACACAAAAAAGAAAATAGTTTTAAGTTTAGATCTTAAGATTTTAATTACTTCTCTGTTCTCTCATTCTGATTAAGTGATTAGTAATGCTGACACAGAGGCTGCAGCAGTATTGGTTTCAACAATGTAACGCACACCAGATCTTAGGAATCTATTACATCTTTAAAAGAGGAAACATAGGAGCTCAGACCTCATTAACAACCACACATGCACACACACACACACACACACACACACACACACACACACACACACACACACACACACACACACTGGTTTCACGTCATTTTAAACATCTCAGGTTAATGAATTAATGGCTATATTCACACTGCACATGGTTTGTTTCCATTTATAGCTCAAAGGTAAATTTAAGAAATTTTACAGTACCCTTAGGTTTTCCAGATGGCTCAAAGTGCAAATGGTAAATATTGATGCATGTCAATGCATAGTTGGATCTAGGCATTGGTCAGATCACTGTAGGGAACCCAGACACAGTAGACCTACTTAATTTATGCTTTTTAATTATTTTTAGTGTTTCATATTAAAAACGAATTAAAACAGCCACTGGCCTTTAAATATTTTGATATTGTGTGTCTCTCATTTATAAAACTTGCATTTAGATTCCTACAGTATATCAATCATGGATGAATGAGTTTCCCTCTAAGTTGAATTGGTATTAATAGGGTGTCATTTTTGCATTTAATAATTAGAATTTAACAATTAAAATATTAAATAAATCTGTCATTTAAAAAGCCAAATTAATTTCTAATAGGCTAGAAGACAGTACTGAGCCACAACAGCTTAAGAGATTCATCCATAGCATCCATTGCTTCATAATTGCATGCAACTATTTTAGGCTACTTTAATGCAGACAGTTACTTCATTGCATGAAAGAGATCATGGGTATTTTATACGCCACCTTCCTAAGTAGCCAAAATGTGGGTTGTACATGACTTGGTGTGTCCAAAAACAGTCTACCCAGTGTTGTCTGGTTATTCAACCTGGCCCAAATAAAATAAATGTAAAAGTTGATTTGTGTAATTCTTTGAAGTGTGAACATAGCCAAAGCCAACAGACAACTGTAATAATCTTCAATATCGATAAACTCCCTCTAATGAGTTAAATATCAAGATTATAATCCAGTTTCTTAATTTAGAACTAGGACACAAGCAGCCCTGTCTGATTTCATTATCTGGTAAAGAATTTAGATAGATTAATAAATATTCAGTGTACTAGTCAGAATCTGTTTTGACAGAAAAGCAAAAAATAGCCCAAATCTTAAGTACACGAATCCAATCTTAATCTGGAAAGAATGTACAAGCACCATCGAATTTTCCAGCATGCACATCGGACAAATCAAATCAGGATCTTCCTCTTCTGAGCAGAACCAAATCTGTGGGTCAGTTTGAATACCGGACAAACATCCTCCCAATTCTGTCAAATGGGTCATCACTCCGCCACTTTTAGTAATCCGAAGGTACTCCAGACGTACCACAGGTATCACAGTCCTCCATGAGGATACAGCAGGGCTGTGGGGAGGATCTGCCGAAACTCCTGGGTTTAACTCACTCTCTTAATGTTACTAGTACGTCTGCGGCGCAGAAAGCCCGGGAGACAACGTTTCTCTGTGGGAGAACTCGGTGTAGCCAAACCTTGAGTCTGCTTTCTGTAAAACAGAGAAAGACGAGTAAGTGATCATGCTGACTTTGGTCCTAAGACCTATAGCTATGAAGAATCAGTGTCCTTTATAGGCCAGTTTAAAAACAAAAGGCATTGTCTTTATAAACCTCAATTTATCACTGTCTTAGCTCATGTAAAGCTTGTTCAGTGACTCTTTGGACATGCAAGGTATAAGATCATAATAAATGTAGACTGTAGAAGCAGAACTTGTCAACTAAAGTAATTAGAACCCTCTAAACCATTAATTATGATTTATTTACTGCTGTAAAAAGTAATCAAAAGCAATAATTATTTATTTTAATGGGATTTATTTGGACAACAATTTATATCTTTGCATCCAAAAATCTGATGTATTTTTCTAGCTACAGTAGCTAACTTTAATAATTGTATTTTAATGGCAAGTTTGTCCCTTTGTACAGTTAAATCAATGCTTTAGATGGTGTATGTTTTGAGTGCTCGGATGTAACCCTCACCTGGTGGTCATGGCTGCGGCGGCTGCCTCCCTGCGCCGGACTTGCCTCATCAGGCGTAACATGTGACAGATCTGCCGTAAGGTCATATTGGGTGTCTGTCGGGCGAGTCTTGGTGGTGGTGTCCCCCGGGGTCCATAAGAGGCACACAGGGACATGTATCCTCCGCCAGGCCCCCTGCCGAAAAATCCCACGTGTTGCATACTGTTGCTGGCATAGCAGGAGGCGCACTGTGGTACAACGGGTCAGAAATGCACAGGATTAATGATAAAGATTTACTGAGACCTGCTGCTGCTCTCCAGGCCTTATCCTGCAATCAGAAGATTATCTATATCATGTGAAGCTGAATCACTCAGTCACTCGAGCATGACAAAACAATCTGTACATGAGCTTTAGGTCTTTTACATGATAACGAACGTATGAGCACAGAGGGAGAAATTCACAGCCTGCAGCATGAAAACCCTCAAAGCTGCAACTGCACTCGGTTATAAAGTTTTGATATATAGTGCCAGTGTTGCTTTTTTCATAAGGAATTTAAATATGGCTTTTTACCAAATTCAGCAATTACAAATTAATGTCTATTTTATTTCTTTTTACACAAACAGGATCAGCTTTCTAAGTGCTTGGCTTACTCAGGCTATTTGGATTGTAATTGAGAACAACTACTGACTTGAACACGTAAGCCTAGATGTTATGCTTGTAAACGTAATCCAGCCTATATAAAACTATATAACACTATATAAATAATACTCAATACACATGTGAATAAATACATTATTAATAAATAAAGAATTACATTTTAATGCCAAATGGCAATACAACTATTAAATCTAAATGCAGTAGATATACAGATTACTGTTACTATAGTAATATCAATATAAATACACATTATTTAAACTTTTATTATGAATTATTTACACTGTTCTACACTGGCTACACTGTAAAGCAACAGCTTACAGGTTCAGGTACAGGTACAAAGGGAACAAACAACCAGCCAACCAACTATCAGAATCAACTTAACAAATAAATAAATGGATAAACAAATCATATTATTTGTCTGTTATCTGTATAGCAAGTTACATTTAATATTTACCTTGTTAAAATTCAATTTAAATTTACATTTTCCAGACAACTGTTATATTTCAATCATGTCTGTATGTAGACGCCCGACGGGCTGATAGCACCACTGGGGATTCAACCCTGGATCCCAGGCATAGTGGGCTAGCGTAATTTTTACTGCCGTGCCACCCGAGTGCCAACATTTGATTATTAAAAATAAAGAAATAAATAATTGCAAAGACAATTTCAAAGTACTTGATACTAGATACTACTAGATAGTACTAGATATTAAAATAAATAAATAAAAAAACAGAAATTCCTATTAACTTCTACACCTTCTAGCTTATTTCTACTATTTTATACTAATTTGTAGTTGTGATTATTGTGCTTAAAATCATAAAAAATAGGACATTGTTTCTACGAAAAAGCTTTCTTTATAATACCTTGTTTTCATCTTGACCTTTTAATTAAAACTTGTTTTTAAAAGGATGCGATATATATTCATACACTTTACATACACATTATTATTATTATTATAATTATTAATATTGTTATTATTATTAATAATAATTACTCTTACTATTAAAAGCCCAGTAATGTACATAACTAATTAGTAATAAAAATAAAAACAGTTTATAATCCTCACTAAGTTCACTTACCGGTACTACGGTGGCCATGGACGTGCTTCTGTCCTGTATTGACACTCTTCTATCAGTCATCGAGAGCATCTGCTACTTTTATCTGGAATAGCATCCTTTCACATGTCAGCATCCAAATGACTTCGACCAATCAGAGAGCAAGTCCCCACCTCTGTGCTGGCATCATCAGGTGAGCTCATTCTCTGCCATGGCCACACCCCACACAGTGAAAAACGACAGTGTGAATTATTAAAGCATCCACATTCTGTCAATTATTAAAGCGTCTTTTGTCCCCCGGAGTAAAATTAGAAGACTGCGGGTGAGGAACAAAGCAGCCTGCTGGGAAGCTGAGCTGGAGTGACCTGTGTGCACATTGATAGTTTACTCAAGCTCAACAAGAATAGGTCGACCATAACCTACAGGACAGGGCTGGATACAGTCGGTCTGGGTCGGATCTTTCTGGTAAAGAAGGCTTGAAGATGCCAGTGTGTCACTACTGTAGACTTTACAGACATCAGTATGAAAAGCTCCAATAAGAGAGACATAGATCATCATGGCAAGTAAACTTAAGGGTAAAAAACTGTGGAAAATTAACAGATATTCATCCCTGAGTCATGGCTTATTTTATTTTACATTAGCTTACGTTACATTACATTACATGACATTATTTAGGAGTTTTAGTTTGTTTAGGGATAGTTTTCCAAAACAAAATAATTTCTGTTTTAATGGCTTTAATGGTCTGTTTTAAAGGGATAAAGATAGACATACAGAAAGACAAACAGACAGATGGACTGACAAATGGGTAGGTAGGCAGATGGATGGATGGATGGATGGGCGGACGGGCGGACGGACGGATGGATGCACGGACTGACAAACAGGTAGGTAGGTAGATAGATGGATATATGGATGGATGGGTGGATGGACGGACGGACAGACGGACTGACAAACAGGTAGGTAGTCAGGTAGGTATGTAGATAGATAGACAGACGGACGGACAAACAGGTAGGTAGGTAGGTAGGTAGGTAGGTAGGTAGGTAGGTAGGTAACACACAAACAAGAACAGACTGAGCTTAAGTCCCAAAGTTTAAACCCAAAGCAACAATGGTTAGAAAACCAAAATGAAGCATGTCCTTCCATACTCTGAAAAACAGTATTTACCAGCTTTTCAACCAACCATGACCTGCTGAAAGAAACCTTTTATGTTTTAATGGTCCCTTCAAGTATATGGCTTTTATTATTTTTTATTTTTATTGTTATTAGCAACATGGGACCTGGTTTTGATCCTCAACTCTGATTTCTGTCACTCATTGGATCCATGTGTGCTTCCTTCAGGTACTCAGGTTCTTTTTCACCTCCTGGAAGACATCCAGAAGGTACTTGAAATGAGTCCTAGGTGTAAATGAGTGAGTAAATGTGTATTGAACTGGAATGGATTGGTTTCCTGTCTGCTAACAGCCACTGTAATACTGCGCAGGATAACCATGAATAAAGAAGACTAAAAAGACTATGACGAGTTTTACAAAGAAACTGTAAGCAATCTTTCAGGAGTACAAACCAAAACACCATTTAGAGTGTCAGGGGGAACCTACAGTTTTGGCCATGAAAACTTAGGAAGCTCCTTTACTATGATTGCTATTTCATGCATGAATTTATTTATTCATGTTTATTTGTGTATTGTTTATTTATTTTTTAATGCATTTTACCTTTATCTCCCAACCCTGACAGCGTCCAAGGAGGGTGTATATTCGCCTGACACACACTCCCTCCAATGTGTGCGCAGTCCTACCAATCCCTTCTTATCCCCCCATACTTCCATGGATTTGCATGTGGTCCTTACACTGCATTGATTACCCTGCCACTTGGTCCGATCTTTCCCACCCAGCAGACTGGAAGCCAATTTTGTCTGCTTCAAGCATTAGCCAATTAAGCCCGCTAGAGGGTGCTCAGTTGACCGGGAGTTCAGTTCTCTGTGCTGGTGTGTTGGCGGATTATCCCAAATCTTTATGTAGTTTTCAGATTCGGATTGATTTTCGGATTAAAACTTTTTGCTCACTTTATTATATTGTGGATTTACACCTAATCACCCAAATGACAAAGTGAAAATAATTCCAAATTTTTAGACTTTTTTTTTTTAGACTTTGTGGAAGCCTTTTGGAAGCAATTTCAACTGCGAATTGTCTAGTATGTGTGTTAACAAGCTTTGCAAACCTAGATTTGGGCAGTTTACTCCACTTTTCATGGTAGATCCTCCTTATAAGCCGTCAGACAGAATGGTGAGTGTGAACTGCTATCCTCAGTTCTTTCTACAGATGTTCAATAGGGTTTAAGTCTAGGCCACTCAAGGACATTCAGAGACTTGCTTTGAAGCCACTTCAGTGTTGTATTGACTGTAAACGTTGGTCATTGTTGTACTAAAAGGTGTACTGTTGCCCTAGTCTGAGTTTGCATCTATTCTGTAGAAGGTTTTCTTTAAATATGTTTCTCTGTTTGGTTGCATTTGTCCGCTTATTAATTCTTACCAGTCTCCCTGTCCCTGCCAATGAGAATTACCCCCATAGCATGATGCTGCCACTACTGATGTGCAGTGTCTGTTTTAGCAGAACATGGTGTTTGCTGTTCTTTCCAAAGAGTTTAGAGAATCTTTTTCCTATTTTTGCCAATTTTTTCAACGCTGGCTTTCGTTTTACCATTCTGCCATAAATGCCTAATATTTGTGCTCCATATATGATTGTCCATTCAACAGGTTCTCCAGTCTCTGCACAGAACTTTTGGAGCTCATATAGAGTGACTTTTAAGTTCTTTCTTATCTCCCTTAGCAAAGCCCATGTTGGATGTCCAGTTTAGCAGAACAGTCAACTTTAGAGGGTTAACCTTATGCCAGGCTAAAATGATTGAGGCTACTGTTGACATGCAACACTCAAAGCTGTAGATACTGTATTACATCCTTGCCCTAATTAATGCCTTGCCAAGCCGCTCAGGTAGCGCAGCAATAAAAAAAACATGCTAGCACACCAGAGCTGACATTTCAAACTTGATGGTTCAAAACCCAGCTCTGCCATCCGGCAGGCTGGGCGGCTACATGATCAACAATTGGCTTGTTGTTCATACAGCCAGAGCCGGGACCTCATAACTGATGTAATTACGACCTCTGCTGGCTGATTGATGGTGCCTGCACAGAGTCGAGGAATAAGGCTGATCAGGGTGTGGCTCTCTGTTCACAAAGCTGAACCGCATATGAACTCGCCTCGTGCAGGTGAAAAGATGCAGTAGGTTACTGCACACGTGTCGGAGGGAGCGTGTGTCAGTCACACTCTTCTCAATTAGGAGTGGAGATCAGCATCAGCAGAGAGTAAGTGAAATGCAATCTGGTGATTGGATACGACTAGATTGTGAGGAAAATTGGGAAAAATGCACAAAAAAATCAGCATATTACAGTTTAATAGAATTATGTTGCTGACCACATGGACAAAGAAAGAGCAAAATGAGCCTTGTTTAAGTTACCACATGAAGTGCATTAGTTGTAGTCATTGTACCCGAGACATTGTACCCCCAGCACAGTATGTATATACAGTAACTATAAAACAAAAATAGTAATTTTACTCAACACGTACCTACTAATAATAAAACTAGAGAAACAGATCATTTTGCAGTTGTCTCTTATAGGTACACTATATTGTCAAAAGTATTCACTCATCTGCCTTCACTCGCATATGAACTTGAGTGACATTCCATTCTTAATCCAGAGGGTTTAATATGATGTCGGCCCACCCTTTGCAGCTATAACAGCTTCAACTCTTCTGGGAAGGCTTTCCACAAGGTTTAGGAGTGTGTTTATGGGAATTTTTGACCATTCTTCCAGAAGCGCATTTGTGAGGTCAGACACTGATGTTCTAATTCATCCCAAAGGTGTTCGGGTTGAGGTCAGGACTCTGTGCAGGCCAGTCAAGTTCTTCCACACCAAACCTTGCTTTGTGCACTGGTGCGCAGTCATGTTGGAACAGGAAGGGGCCATCCCCAAACTGTTCCCACAAAGTTGGGAGCATGAAATTGTCTAAAATCTCTTTGTATGCTGAAGCATTAAGAGTTCCTTTCACTGGAACTAAGGGGCCGAGCACAACTCCTGAAAAACACCCCACACCATAATTCCCCCTCCACCAAACTTTACACTCGGCACAATGCAGTCAGACAGGTACCGTTCTCCTGGCAACCGCCAAACACAGACTTGTCCACCGGATCGCCAGACGGAGAAGCGTGATTCGTCACTCCAGAGAACACGTCTCAACTGCTCTAGAGTCCAGTGGCGGCGTGCTTTACACCACTGCATCCAGACGCTTTGCATTGCGCTCGGTGATGTGAGGCTTGGATGCAGCTGCTTGGCCATGGAAACCCATTCCATGAAGCGCTACACACTGTTCTTGAGCTCATCTGAAGGCCACATGAAGTTTGGAGGTCTGTAGTGATTGACTGTGCAGAAAGTTGGTGACCTCTTCGCACTATGCGCCTCAGCATCCGCTGACCCCGCTCTGCCATTTTACGTGGCTAACACTTCGTTCCCAATCACTTCCACTTTGTTATAATACCACTGACAGTCGACTGTGGAATATTTAGTAGTGAGGAAATTTCACGACTGGACTTGTTGCACAGGTGGCATCACGGTACCACGCTGGAATTCACTGAGCTTCTGAGAGCGACCCATTCTTTCACTAATGTTTGTAGAAGCAGTCTGCATGCCTACAGTGTATCACAAAAGTGAGTACACCCCTCACATTTCTGCAAATATTTTATTATATCTTTTCATGGGACGACACTATACTGTAGACATGAAACTTGGATATAACTTAGAGTAGTCAGTGTACAACTTGTATAGCAGTGTAGATTTACTGTCTTCTGAAAATAACTCAACACACAGCCATTAATGTCTAAATGGCTGGCAACATAAGTGAGTACACCCCACAGTGAACATGTCCAAATTGTGCCCAAAGTGTCAATATTTTGTGTGACCATTATTATTATCCAGCACTGCCTTAACCCTCCTGGGCATGGAATTCACCAGAGCTGCACAGGTTGCTACTGGAATCCTCTTCCACTCCTCCATGATGACATCACGGAGCTGGTGGATGTTAGACACCTTGAACTCCTCCACCTTCCACTTGAGGATGCGCCACAGGTGCTCAATTGGGTTTAGTCCATCACCTTTACCTTCAGCTTCCTCAGCAAGGCAGTTGTCATCTTGGAGGTTGTGTTTGGGGTCGTTATCCTGTTGGAAAACTGCCATGAGGCCCAGTTTTCGAAGGGAGGGGATCATGCTCTGTTTCAGAATGTCACAGTACATGTTGGAATTCATGTTTCCCTCAATGAACTGCAGCTCCCCAGTGCCAGCAACACTCATGCAGCCCAAGACCATGATGCTACCACCACCATGCTTGACTGTAGGCAAGATACAGTTGTCTTGGTACTTCTCACCAGGGCGCCGCCACACATGCTGGACACCATCTGAGCCAAACAAGTTTATCTTGGTCTCGTCAGACCACAGGGCATTCCAGTAATCCATGTTCTTGGACTGCTTGTCTTCAGCAAACTGTTTGCGGGCTTTCTTGTGCGTCAGCTTCCTTCTGGGATGACGACCATGCAGACCGAGTTGATGCAGTGTGCGGCGTATGGTCTGAGCACTGACAGGCTGACCTCCCACGTCTTCAACCTCTGCAGCAATGCTGGCAGCACTCATGTGTCTATTTTTTAAAGCCAACCTCTGGATATGACGCCGAACACGTGGACTCAACTTCTTTGGTCGACCCTGGCGAAGCCTGTTCCCAGTGGAACCAGTCCTGGAAAACCGCTGTATGACCTTGGCCACCATGCTGTAGCTCAGTTTCCGGGTGTTAGCAATCTCCTTATAGCCCAGGCCATCTTTGTGGAGAGCAACAATTCTATTTCTCATTCTTTGCCATGAGGTGCCATGTTGAATATCCAGTGGCCAGTATGAGAGAATTGTACCCAAAACACCAAATTTAACAGCCCTGCTCCCCATTTACACCTGGGACCTTGACACATGACACCAGGGAGGGACAACGACACATTTGGGCACAATTTGGACATGTTCACTGTGGGGTGTACTCACTTATGTTGCCAGCTATTTAGACATTAATGGCTGTGTGTTGAGTTATTTTCAGAAGACAGTAAATCTACACTGCTATACAAGTTGTACACTGACTACTCTAAGTTATATCCAAGTTTCATGTCTATAGTGTTGTCCCATGAAAAGATATAATGAAATATTTGCAGAAATGTGAGGGGTGTACTCACTTTTGTGATACACTGTAGGTGCTTGGTTTTATACACATGTGACCATATAGTGTATATGGTATATGGTCACAAAAATGGCATGAAAGACACATCCATCACAAGAGTATCTAAACGTTTAACCTCAAGAGCAATACCATAAATATTGTATGACATCTACAATGCATTTGAATGAATGTAGTAAATTTGGGTCACCTCCTCCTCTCACGACAGTACACGAATACAAGACACAGTTTACATAAAATACAAAACTGGTGGAACATGATTTTAAGCTCTTGCAAAATGCCTCAGTGTTTACTCATTCTTAGCAATGTTGTCATTGTCTTTTTTGTGAAACCTGCTATACAGCCATAAACCCGTCATTTCAAAGAGACATGTGAACCTGACATTCTGTCCCTGCCCCCTAAACTTTCCCAGAACCTGTTCAACACCAACAACAGGCTTTTATTCACTCACCAACTGGAATTTCAAACCAGTTTATTTAACAATCCAAGATTTAGGGTTTTAAAAATGCACTAATTTTAATTTAAAACTACTCTTAGTAGTTTGTATAGTGGAGCTTCTGAAATAACTAATAGATTGAAGCTGGTAGAAAGAATGACCATCATGGTCACTGTGCAGTACCAGCCTCATTTTATTGAGCAACACTGCAGCCTGGAGGTTAAACCAGAGTACAATGAGTGCTGAAATGCTCCACCATGCATGAATGTAGTTTAACCTGACTGGAGACCGCGGTGAAAGAGTTGAGACGTTTAAAAGAGAATTGAAATGCCGCAGTGCAAACATGTCACAGAACCTGTTTTGAAGCCTCGGAGCTTTATATTGGACTCTTTTAGGTGAAAGGAATGCTGGGAGGCAGAGCTAGGTGATTTTTTCCAATCAGTGTTAAGGTGGCACTGTGCTCTAAATAAACACCCAAGCAGTGAATGTACCTTCTGCATGGTGCCAGTCTATCACACCAATCACTACACCAATATGCAAATTGAGTCCAGTCCACCAAGACAAGATTGGGCATGTAATTATTGGAACTGTTTGGAAACTTCTTTGGTTTTTGGTCAGTGATCTAGCTGACAATTCTTCCAAGCAATTTAGTCCTGGGAGGAAATCAGAGTGTCCAAAGTTAACATTGGTGACTTGCACTTAGGTTCATTATCAATCCTCATTGATCCTAATTAATGCAATATGAGTTCTTAAATTATTGGCATTATATGAAATTGTTGTATTATGACAATATTAGATTTTTATCACTGTCCATTTTATCAGCTCCACTTACCATATAGAAGCACTTTGTACTTCTACAATTACTGACTGTAGTCCATCTGTTTCTCTGCATACTTTTTTTTAGCCTGCTTTCACCCTGTTCTTTAATGGTCAGGACCCCCACAGGACCACCACAGAGCAGGTATTATTTAGGTGGTGGATCATTCTCAGCACTGCAGTGACACTGACATGGTGGTGGTGTGTTAGTGTGTGTTGTGCTGGTATGAGTGGATCAGACACAGCAGCGCTGCTGGAGTTTTTAAATACCGTGTCCACTCACTGTCCACTCTATTAGACACTCCTACATAGTTAATCCACCTTGTAGATGTAAAGTCAGAGACGATCGCTCATCTATTGCTGCTATTTGAGTCGGTCATCTTCTAGACCTTCATCAGTGGATACAGGACGTTGCCCACGGGGTGCTTTTGGCTGGATATTTTTGGTTGGTGGACTATTCTCAGTCCAGAAGTGACAGTGAGGTGTTTAAAAACTCCATCAGTGCTGCTGTGTCTGATCCACTCATATTAGCACAACACACACTAACACACCACCACCATGTCAGTGTCACTGCAGTGCTGAGAATGATCCACCACCTAAATAATACCTGCTCTGTGGTGGTCCTGTGGGGGTCCTGACCATTGAAGAACAGCATGAAAGGGGGCTAACAAAGCATACAGGGAAACAGATGGACTACAGTCAGTAATTGTAGAATTACAAAGTGCTTCTATACGTTTATCTTCCGTGTGTTGTTGATTTAGTTTTATTTTGTTTATCGTAAAAAAGCGCTTGTGTTTAATAAACGTAAATTCGTGCTGTGTTGGAAACTAGGAAACTTCTGCTACCGGCATCCGAACGAAGCCGGTTTTGTTTGTTTTTGTACTTCAGCGCATAAACATCTTAATTATCCAGAATTAAAACCGTTTTCGGTCCGCACGAAGCGCGTTTGTGTTTGGTTGTGTTCTGTATTTCAGCTCTTAAAACACCTCTGTTTTGTGGGGAGTTATAACCGTTTCTGTTCGTAGGAAGCGCGTTTATTTGTTTAGTACACCAGCGCATAACACCGTTCTCCTTTAGAATTACAGCCGCTTTTGTCCGAACGAAGCGCGTTTGTGTTGGTTTGGTTGGTGGTTTTTGTATTCCAGCTTATCATCGCCTGTTTCATCCGGAATTAAAGCCGTTCTTCTGTGACAACCAGCAGAAGCGCCGGTGAATCCAACATAAACATCATCTCCAACTCATCCTGTAAAGCTAAGTATATTTCTTTGTTACTATGGCCCCAGCAGGAGCATTATATCCATGTTCCGAGTGTAATATGTTCAGTTATTCCTTCTCCGTGTTTAGTGATAACTTTACATGTGATAAGTGTAGATTAGTTGTTAGTCTGACGGAGAAGATCTCAGTGTTAGAAGGGCGCATTCGGGCTTTAGAACAGACTACTACTAGTGAGGACTTAGATTCAGCTGTAGCAGCCCCGAATGCCAGCATTTCAGGTATAGAACCCCAGACTCCGGCATTAGAGCCCTCACAGCGGGGCGACTGGGTGACGTCTCGGCGACATAGTCGTAGGGCAAAGCACCGACCATCTCAGTTGCACGTGTCCAACAGGTTTTCCCCACTCAGTGAGCCACCCGCTGAGCAGCCTGTTAATGTAAGTGCTCTGGTTATAGGAGATTCTCAGCTCCGACACGTGCGTATTGCAACCCCCATAGAGACACCAGCAACCATAGTCACCTGTATTCCGGGGGCCAGGGCGCCCGACATCAGAGCAAACCTGAAAGTGCTGGCTAATGCTAATCGTAGATTTTCGAAGATTGTTATCCACGTTGGCACTAATGATGTTCGTTTACGGCAGTCTGAGGTTACTAAGAGTAATGTTAAAGAGGTGTGTGAGTTAGCTAGGTCGATGTCTGAGGCAGTAGTGTGCTCTGGCCCCTTACCGATTCGACCCAGTGGCGAAACCTACAGCAGGTTGTTGTCGCTGAACCGCTGGATGTCTAAATGGTGCTCAGAAAATTGCATTGATTTTGTAGATAACTGGTCCACTTTTGAGGGAAGGCCTGGTCTTTTGAAGCGGGATGGTGTCCACCCCACGTGGGAGGGTGCTGCTCGCATTTCTTGCAGCATAGGTGACAGGCTTTACCACCGCGTTAGTGTAGCGGCAGATAGTGTTAAATGACTATCCAGAGCCAAGACCAGGCAGCAGACTAACAGGCCTAACCGACTGTCTGCGAGTCGCCATCGGACGTCACCCGGAATCCTTAGGTCACAAACCATTGAGACTGTGTCTGTTTACCGTGGCAGGTGTAAGCCAAAACAAAATCAAAAAGTATGTCATAATAACTTAATTAAAATTAATCTAAATGAGCATCATGAAAACCATAGTAAAGCTAAACTAAAGTTAGGACTTCTAAACATCAGGTCACTTGCATGCAAAACAGTAATTGTAAATGAAATAATTACAGATAATAGTCTTAGTGCACTTTGTTTAACTGAGACCTGGGCTAGACCTGATGAGTATCTAGGTTTAAATGAAGCATCTCCTCCGGGTTACAGTTATGAACATAAGCCACGTCTTAGTGGTCGTGGTGGAGGAATAGCCGCAATTTATGACAAGGACATAGGTCTCACTGTAAAATCAACTCCCATAACAAACTCGTTTGAAGTTCTTATCTCTGACATAACCAATAAATGTTCATCTGATAAAACTAGTATGTTTAAGCTGGTTACTGTTTATCGACCCCCTGGTCCTTACTCAGAATTTCTTAACGAATTTGCCGATTTTCTTTCTAAATTAGTTTTATCAACTAAGAAAGCTTTAATTGTTGGTGACTTTAATATCCATTATGAGGATAAATGTAATCCACTCAAAACTGCGTTTGATTCTATTTTAGAATCTTTAGGCATCACCCAAAATGTAACAGGACCCACTCACCGCTGTAAACATACCTTAGATTTAATACTTACTTATGGTATAAACATAGACAACCTGGAAATTGTACCACAGAATGACTTAATCTCTGATCCCTCTCTACTAATTTATGAAGTGTCCCTGTCCAATAATATACAGCAACCGCATCGTTTTAAATGTAAGCGCACTATTACATCTGCAACTGCAGCAGCGTTCATAAACTGCCTACCAGAATTACCAAATATACCAGCATCAGAACCTAAAGAACTAGATCAGGCAACTCAAAACCTAGAGACTGTATTGCGCACAACCTTAGATAACGTAGCCCCACTTAAAACTAAACTGATTAGGGAGAAAAAACTTGCTCCTTGGTACAATGACCACACATGCGCACTTAAACAAGCAGCACGGAAATTAGAACGTAAGTGGCGTCACACTACACTAGAAGTGTATAAGATTGCTTGGAAAGATGCTCTAACTGAGTATAAACATGCACTTATAAAAGCTAAATCTTTATATTATTCATCCCTAATAGAGAAAAATAAAAACAATCCCAGATTCCTTTTTGAGACAGTGTCCAAATTAACTAAAAACGTTAATGAAACTGAATCTAATATATCGCCTGACTGTACCAGCGATGATTTTTTAAAATTCTTTAATGACAAGATAGAAAAAATACGACTTCAGAGTCAGAGTGTGTCACCTGCCAATGTTAAGTATGGACTCACTCCGAGCAGCATTGGTGAGAACAGTGATGATAACAGTAACGAGTTGATCCAACTAAATTCCTTTAATCCAATCTCCCAAAATGAACTAACTGTGTTGATTAAATCATCGAAGTCATCATCGTGTATACTCGATCCTGTTCCAACTCGTTTACTTAAAGATTTACTCCCAGCTATTGTAGAGCCCCTGCTTACATTAATCAATGCATCCCTTAGCCTTGGATATGTACCTAAATTGTTTAAAAGTGCTGTTATTAAACCACTGATTAAAAAACCTAATCTTGATCCACATGTACTAGCTAATTATAGGCCAATTTCAAACCTTCCTTTTGTCTCTAAGATATTAGAAAAAGTAGTTTCCAAACAGTTATGTTCTTATTTGAATGAAAATTGTATTCATGAAAAATTTCAATCAGGATTTAGACCCAATCATAGTACCGAAACCGCATTAATTAGAGTAGTTAACGAGTTGTTAATGTCTTCTGATAATGGATGTGTCTCTTTTCTTGTTCTATTAGATCTTAGCGCAGCGTTTGATACGGTCGATCATAAAATTTTACTGGAGAGGCTAGAAAATACAGTAGGTGTTAAAGGACTCGCACTCTCTTGGTTTAAATCATATCTGACTGACCGCTCTCAATTCGTTTATGTAAATAATAAATGCTCGGAAACTACAAAAGTAAAGTATGGTGTTCCACAGGGGTCGGTACTGGGACCGCTATTATTTACACTCTATATGCTTCCACTAGGTGAAATTATTCATAAACATGGCATAAACTTTCACTGCTATGCAGATGACACACAGCTGTATATATCAGCCAAACCAAATGATACTGACACAATCAGTAAGATAGAAGATTGTGTAAACGACATAAAAAACTGGATGTCGTGTAATTTTCTTTTACTTAATTCAGATAAAACAGAGGTTTTACTTGTTGGCTCTAAAGCTGCAAGAGACAAGTTGTCTAACCTGGTGCTAAACTTAAACACATTCTCTGTTACTCCCAGCCCAGATGTAAAAAACTTAGGTGTCACAATAGATTCAGATCTCTCCTTTGATACACACGTTAATAATATTACTAGAGTTGCTTTCTATCATTTGCGTAACATTTCTAAAATAAGAAATATACTATCTGTTAATGACGCCGAAAAACTGATCCATGCGTTTATAACTTCTCGGTTAGATTATTTTAATGCTCTTCTAACTGGATGCTCTGGTAGATCCTTAAACAAACTCCAGTTAGTTCAAAATGCAGCAGCTCGAGTGCTAACTAGAACTAAAAAATTTGACCATATTACTCCTGCTCTATCATCTCTACACTGGCTGCCAGTTAAATTTCGCATTGATTACAAAATACTTTTACTAACTTATAAAGCGCTACATGGTCTGGCTCCACAGTATCTGAGTGAACTTATTAATCACTACAGCCCAGCGCGTCCACTTCGTTCACAAGATGCAGGGTTACTTATAGTTCCTAAAATTAAAAAGATCACGGCTGGTGGAAGAGCGTTTTCCTACAAAGCTCCACAACTCTGGAATAATCTTCCTGCCTCTACTCGGGATTCGGACACAGTCTCAATGTTTAAGTCTAGACTGAAAACATATTTATTTTCTCAGGCTTTTGATTAGTATAGACAAAGGCGCAGAGCTTGGGGGTTCTTGGTCATAGAAACTTGTGGTGATCAGGGATGTTGGGTTGCTGTCGTTCTGCCTCTCTTGTCCGATCACTTAGGTTTGGTGACGGTGGGGAGATGGGCGCTGATGTCCTGTGAAAGCCTTCATGACCTAGTTACCTGCTCGCTCTCCCTTTTAGTTATGCTGTAATAATTAGGGCTGCCGGAGTCTAAAACTCTCTGTAAAACTGTTTGTCAACCAGCATTGTACATTATTGACTACATTCTCTGTTGTTTTACCCCGAGGGCATTCTGATGGAAACCTGTTCACCCGCCGAGGTTAAGGATTGAAGTCGAGACTGCCGGGACAACGATGCTTCTCCTGTCAGATGTGACGGGTCTGGAGTAATTGCAACGACAAGAAATCACTACAGACTTTATTGAAGACTAGAGCGGATAACAACTCTATTATTATTTAATTGTTTATTTATCTATTTATTACCAGTTATGACTTTTAGATCATTTAATTCTGTGTTTGTATGATTTGTGTAAATCGTGTATTTATTTAAAGTATCCTCCAGGCCACCCATGAAGGATGGGCCCTGCTGAGTCTGGTTCCTCTCAAGGTTTCTTCCTGTAATTTTCAGGGAGTTTTTCCTTGCCACAGTCGCCCTCGGCTTGCTCAACAGGGGTTTTTGTATCTGTTGGTCCTGGATTTTGTAAAGTTGCTTTGAGACAATGTCTATTGTAAAAAGCGCTATATAAATAAAGTTGACTTGACTTGACTTCTATGTGGTAAGTTGAGCTGATTAAATGGACAGTGAGTGTAGAAACAAGAAGGTGGTTTTAATGTTATGGCTGATCAGTGTATTAAGTGTGGAATATTTTTGTTTTAATGGCCCTGATAATGATACTTAGTATTGTATTGGTACATCCCTAAAACTAATAATTAGGAACCTGACCTTTAATCACATTTGCATTAATACCTAAATATCTAAAAAATAAATATAAAGAAATGTACATAAATGATCCCCATTTTACTGCATGTTCTCTTTCAAAAAGGGAAAGAAAATCTCTGAGTGACGTCATGCACAAACCCTGGTGAATTATTAACTGTCTTAAAACCAGCCGACTCCAATTACTCCCCCCATAAGTGCACAGTCAAGGACAGAGGCAAATCACACATTGCATTTCCAATGCTTCATGTATCACATACGGCCTAGTGAGCACGTAAAAGATTCTCCATGTTCATGCTTAATTTTATTTTCCCAACATGCATTAATTGATTTGGTTATTACTGATAAACTTTCATGTTGATCGTAGAGCGCTCATGTCTTACACATGCTTCTTTAATCTCAGCCAAGATATGAAGGAATAATACTGCTAATCAATGAACCTTTCTCAGAGATGTTCCTAATGTAAATGTCAGCTTAGATAAGACGTGCTGTCATGTGCGTTCACCTGAACCACTGTTTAAACAGGTGTGGTCTGTGGAGTCATAAAGAGAATATGCAGTAACCTGTAAGTAGGTGAAGAGACTAAACTGCACCCTACCCCCTGCTAAGTGCAGTTTCAGTTCACATCTCAGCTTTGTGGCCTCCACTACAAATACTACAAACATTATTAAACTTAAAGTAAAATATACTGCCCCTTTCCTCCCAAAATTATTCAAATGGACACATTTTTAAACAAACTTTATTAAGGATTAAAGGCAGTGGCGTAACTAGGAGCTCAAAAAAAAAATTGGGCCCCCTCAACAAACTTCATATATACAGTGTATCACAAAAGTGAGTACACCCCTCACATTTCTGCAAATATTTCATTTTATCTTTTCATGGGACAACACTATAGACATGAAACTTGGATATAACTTAGAGTAGTCAGTGTACAACTTGTATAGCAGTGTAGATTTACTGTCTTCTGAAAATAACTCAACACACAGCCATTAATGTCTAAATGGCTGGCAACATAAGTGAGTACACCCCACAGTGAACATGTCCAAATTGTGCCCAAATGTGTCGTTGTCCCTCCCTGGTGTCATGTGTCAAGGTCCCAGGTGTAAATGGGGAGCAGGGCTGTTAAATTTGGTGTTTTGGGTACAATTCTCTCATACTGGCCACTGGATATTCAACATGGCACCTCATGGCAAAGAACGCTCTGAGGATGTGAGAAATAGAATTGTTGCTCTCCACAACGATGGCCTGGGCTATAAGAAGATTGCTAACACCCTGAAACTGAGCTACAGCATGGTGGCCAAGGTCATACAGCGGTTTTCCAGGACAGGTTCCACTCGGAACAGGCTTCGCCAGGGTCGACCAAAGAAGTTGAGTCCACGTGTTCGGCGTCATATCCAGAGGTTGGCTTTAAAAAATAGACACATGAGTGCTGCCAGCATTGCTGCAGAGGTTGAAGACGTGGGAGGTCAGCCTGTCAGTGCTCAGACCATACGCCGCACACTGCATCGACTCGGTCTGCATGGTCGTCATCCCAGCAGGAAGCTGACGCACAAGAAAGCCAGCAAACAGTTTGCTGAAAACAAGCAGTCCAAGAACATGGATTACTGGAATGCCCTGTGGTCTGACGAGACCAAGATAAACTTGTTTGGCTCAGATGGTGTCCAGCATGTGTGGCGGCGCCCTGGTGAGAAGTACCAAGACAACTGTATCTTGCCTACAGTCAAGCATGATGGTGGTAGCATCATGGTCTTGGGCTGCATGAGTGTTGCTGGCACTGGGGAGCTGCAGTTCATTGAGGGAAACATGAATTCCAACATGTACTGTGACATTCTGAAACAGAGCATGATCCCCTCTCTTCGAAAACTGGGCCTCATGGCAGTTTTCCAACAGGATAACGACCCCAAACACAACCTCCAAGATGACAACTGCCTTGCTGAGGAAGCTGAAGGTAAAGGTGATGAACTAAACCCAATTGAGCACCTGTGGCGCATCCTCAAGTGGAAGGTGGAGGAGTTCAAGGTGTCTAACATCCACCAGCTCCGTGATGTCATCATGGAGGAGTGGAAGAGGATTCCAGTAGCAACCTGTGCAGCTCTGGTGAATTCCATGCCCAGGAGGGTTAAGGCAGTGCTGGATAATAATGGTGGTCACACAAAATATTGACACTTTGGGCACAATTTGGACATGTTCACTGTGGGGTGTACTCACTTATGTTGCCAGCCATTTAGACATTAATGGCTGTGTGTTGAGTTATTTTCAGAAGACAGTAAATCTACACTGCTATACAAGTTGTACACTGACTACTCTAAGTTATATCCAAGTTTCATGTCTATAGTGTTGTCCCATGAAAAGATAAAATGAAATATTTGCAGAAATGTGAGGGGTGTACTCACTTTAGTGATACACTGTATATATATATATATATACACCGATCATCCATAACATTAAAACCACCTTCTTGTTTCTACACTCACTGTCCATTTTATCAGCTCCACTTACCATATAGGAGCACTTTGTAGTTCTACAATTACTGACTGTAGTCCATCTGTTTCTCTGCATGCTTTGTTAGCCCCCTTTCATCCTGTTCTTCAATGGTCAGGACTCTCCCAGGACCACCACAGAGCAGGTATTATTTAGGTGGTGGATGATTCTCAGCACTGCAGTGACACTGACATGGTGGTGGTGTGTTAGTGTGTGTTGTGCTGGTATGAGTGGATCAGACACAGCAGCGCTGCTGGAGTTTTTAAACACCTCACTGTCACTGCTGAGAATAGTCCACCAACCAAAAATATCCAGCCAACAGCGCCCCGTGGGCAGCGTCCTGTGACCACTGATGAAGGTCTAGAAGATGACCGACTCAAACAGCAGCAATAGATGAGCGATCGTCTCTGACTTTACATCTACAAGGTGGACCAACTAGGTAGGAGTGTCTAATAGAGTGGACAGTGAGTGGACACGGTATTTAAAAACTCCAGCAGCGCTGCTGTGTCTGATCCACTCATACCAGCACAACACACACTAACACACCACCACCATGTCAGTGTCACTGCAGTGCTGAGAATGATCCACCACCCAAATAATACCTGCTCTGTGGTGGTCCTGTGGGGGTCCTGACCATTGAAGAACAGGGTGAAAGCAGGCTAAAAACGTATGTAGAGAAACAGATGGACTACAGTCAGTAATTGTAGAACTACAAAGTGCTTCTATATGGTAAGTGGAGCTGATAAAATGGACAGTGAGTGTAGAAACAAGGAGGTGGTTTTAATGTTATGGCTGATCGGTGTATATGCTGATAGCTGATCAGAATGAATTAAAGGTACTCACTCGGAAGTTTATGCGGCCTGCCTTGCGCTCAGCAAAATCATCTACAATAGACTTCAAGTCCAAATTCCTGGCTCTGGTATTTTTAATGCACAGTTTTAGTTATTTTAATTTTACTTAAAGAAAATATTGTAATATAATAATAACGACTTGGCGAGCGCAGCCAATGGGAGGCAGTGAGGTGAGTGGTTATGAGTTCATGTCGTGGAGCCCCATCGCCATGGGCCCCAGTGCACCTGCCCCCCCCTGCCCCCCCTGTAGTCATGCCCCCGATTAAAGGCATGGTTGGAATTACAGGGAAATTGGGGGGATCTGATTCTCCTAATTAATAATTGGACCCCTCCAAAAGAGGTAAAAATAACAGTTGGGGTTGTTAGTTAGCTAAACTGTAACTTGGGGCAAAATTTTTAAACTAGCTGATGTTAGCATTCATCAATATCTAATCTCATTCAGAAACTCAGAAAGCAATAAAGTGTATCAAACAACTAGATAGCTGCTACCTAAAGGAACACGAGCTCTTTCTGGTTCCAGTGTGACTGTACCCCCTGTGCACATAGCAAAGTTTAGAAAGACATGAAGAAAATCTCAGTTTAAAGAAACTCCAGTGTCCTGCACAGATCCCTGACCTCAGCCCTACTGAACAGCTTTGGAATGAACTGGAACATCAGTGCTCAGTCATACAAATGCTCTTTTGACTGAATGAGCACAAATTCCTACAGACATATTTTAAAGTCTTGTGAGAAGCCTTCTCAGAAAAGCAGCCATTGTTCTAGCTGAAACAATCACACAGAGGTCACTACAGTTTAATACCATTTATTTTACTTCTCAAAACTCATCTATTCAGAGTGGCATTTAACTTGTAACAACACGAAATAAATGCTTTTATTTTTGCTATTCTTTTTAATAGTTTTTATACTTAGATCACGACAGAAATGTGAAGTCCTAGATCCTAAAACTTGTAAAGTTTTCAGTTTCCTGATTGCATGTGAATCTGTCCTGTTTCTGTCTAATTTTAAGAAATTGTTCTATATTTGTTGTTCTCTCTCATAATTTAGCTAATTTTTAATGAACTGTCTTATGCTGCTCTCTTTGTTTTTATCTTAATTATTCTTGATGTTGATGTACTATTTAGATTTTGTACTATGATTTGTATGGTGTATGTATTTGTTTTGATTATTTGTCTTATGTAAAGCGTCTTTGAGTATCTTGAAAAGCGCTATATAAATAAAATGTATTATTATTATTATTATTAAATTGGACGTCCAACAAGCTTATGGCCAGGTGTCATCTATTGTGTGTTTAAATAAAGAAGTGCATGTGTGTTGAAGAGTGTGTGGCTTACTGAGATCACTAAGGGACTAATTAGTTTTGTTGTTGACTTACCAAACTGTTAGCTTTAGCTAAATCAATAAGTAATAATACCTGCCACCGAGCCACTGTGCCACCCAAAATACTCAAGTAAAATTAATAATCAATATAATGATGAGTAAGAAAGTATCATGGGGGGGATCAAGGGCTCAAATCTCAGCAGTGCTATCAGTCGGTCGGGCATCTGCACAGACATGATTAAATAATGTCCTAGGAGGGAAGGAGGTGGCCGACACAGCCAAGTCAAGGGAGGCGCACTTGTCAGTGCACTCTTATTGGCTGTCCCAAGCCCGGATACAAAAAGGAGGGTTTTGTCAGTAAGGGCGTCCGACATAAAAACTGTGCCAAGTTTGATATGAAGAGCCACTGTTGTGCCTTCTAAATACAGGGGCAACAGTAATGGAAATGTATTTATTATTTAATTAGGATCTTACCGTCATGTTTTACACTTTGGTTACATTCATGACAGGAACGGTAGTTACTCATTACACAAGATTCATCAGTTCACAAGGTTATCCTCATCCAGGTACTTTTCGATTACCTTTTAATGTATACTACATTTTCGGACACACTAACCGCTCTGGCATACTGCTTTCGCATACTGTTCAGTATGGAAGTATGCAATTTTAGATGCAGCTTGCACTTGCATGTCTTTGGACTGTGGGAGGAAACCGGTGCTACCGGAGGAAACCCATGCAGACATGGGAAGTACATGCAAACTTCACACAGAAAGGACCCAGACCGCCCCACCTGGGGATTGAACCCAGGACCTTCTTGCTGTGAGGCGACAGTGCTACCCACTGAGCCACCATGCCACCCCCAGAAAGGGGAAAAAAACACATACTGAAATTAACATAAAAACTGTTACAACTATATATTTTTCTGAAAGTAAGAATAAAATTAAAATACATAAGAACTTTTAAAGCTTAAATGAAAAATCAATCAATTACAAGTGTGTTTGATGTTAAGTGTTTTCTCCAGTTCAAATCATTTCATTTTAATCACTTTCTCATAAATAAAATGTCACATCAAAAATGCATGTTAATAAGTCAAGTCAAGTCAAATGTATTTATATAGCGCTTTTTACAATAGACATTGTCTCAAAGCAACTTTACAGAATCCAGGACCAACAGACCAAAACCCTTGTTGAGCAAGCCGAGGGCAACAGTGGCGAGAAAAAACTCCCTTAAAATTACAGGAAGAAACCTTGAGAGGAACCAGACTCAGCAGGGACCCCCATCCTTCTTGGGTGGCCTGGAGAATAATTTGAATAAATAGGATTCACACAAATATCATACACACACAAATTAAAATGAACTAAAAGTTATAACTAGCAAAAATAATTGGAGTTATTATTCAGTCCAGTCTGTGGACTGAATAATATATATTATTTAGTTTATTTATTAATAAATAAAGAAACTAAAAGACTCGTGTGTTAATTACCAGGTTTTCAACGTTTACAGTATTCACACAGGTACAATAAAATAATCAAGATTCCGTTTTCTTTTTAGTGCACTTTGTAGTGAATGAGGTTTGATTTTGGACACAACCAGAGCTGATTGCAGGTGTTTGAACATAATTTAAACTAATAATGAAACAAACGTGAAGTTTCTTAACTAGCAAAATATGAACCAGTAATTCTCTAAGTGTATTGACATTATTATTGTTACTATTATATATTTATTACTGTTATTATTGTATTTTTTATAAAAAGATACCCTTTTTCTCAGCAGGTGCATGTAGGGGGGACCACGCCCCCGGGTCATGAATCATGAATCAGATGTTAATGAGGGCAGGTTGTTTAGAAGAGCGTCTGGAGAAGTCAGTAGTGTAGTAGCGCCGGACGGACTCTCAGCGGGGGAGTCGATCCTCATCCCTTCAGTTCTGTTCTACAATTGGATCTACTTTAAACTGACCACTAAAAAAAATGTCGCCCTCAGTTTCCCCTCGCTACTTCTCAGAGAAAGAAGTGGCGAGACATTGCACGAAGGAGTCCTGCTGGGTGCTGGTGGGGACGCGGGTGTACGACGTGACCAGCTTCCTGCGGATGCACCCGGGCGGAGAAGCGCTGATCTTAGGCCGCTCAGGGAGCGACATCAGCCGGCAGCTGGACGGACCTCCGCACCGGCACTCGGAGAACGCGCGGAGGTGGCTGGAGCAATACTACATCGGGGAAATCGAAGCGGAACACGCACAGAATCATTCAGAGGTACGAGCTTCTAATGAACAACTTTAATTCCATTCTTCCCACTTGAAACCTGTATTTCACATGTGACAGGTGTCTCACTGAGCTGTCCGAGCTGAGCAAATCTTATAGGACCAAGTGATACGATTATACAGCATCAGTAATCTTCTGCAGCAACTTCCTTTACACTTACACTGAGAATATAGCTGGTGCTGTTTTGTCCACACAAGTGACCACAAGTGAGCTCCATGTGTGTGGCAGATATTATAGATCATATAGTTATTTAAAATACTATTTTTTTAATCTTTGAATTTGAAATAGCAAATTGAAAAACTAAATCTCTTAGTGTTTAGTGTAGTCTTCTTTTTCTCCATAATTGGGATTTCTCAAATATAAAGTGACCATTATGGTGCATGTTGACATATTGACACACATGGTTGTCAAACTATATTTATAAGCTTCTCTACTTTGGAGCTTTTCTTTGTATCTATTGTTGTTTGTGCAACTCCACAAGATAAGGTTTTGTCCATTTTTTGTGACCCATTGCTCACTGGCTTAGAAAAAACACCACTGATGTAAGATGATGAGCATATAAAAGCTCAGTCTCTTTTCCCTACAGCTCTCCAGACTGGGTTTGCACAGAATCTTGCCCTCTTGACTTAACTTTGTTTTATATGTATGTAAAGATTCATAAACACATATACATAAACACACACACACACACACACACACACACACACACACACACACACACACACACACATATACTGTATATACACACACACATACTGTATATACACACCTTGGTGAAATGGGAAAATAGCCATATTGGCTTAGAGAAAATGGCATTGCAAGTTGCGAGACTATTTTGGAGGGAGAAACTGGTTCAATTAATAAGTGTCATCTACTTTTTAATGTTGTATTTTTACTGAAAAATAATCCACATTTTAATTAATACAGTGACTGGTTGGTTTTAATTCTTTTTTAATGGTTGTGTGGAAAATATAAAAAAATCTTTTAAATCTCTTTTTACAATCATGGCTATAACATCATTTATTTGTTTAATTTATTCATTCATTTATTTATACCCATACAGGCTTTCATGGCATTTTTTTAGACCTAGTATTCCAAGAATAAACTCCTTCAGACCTGTCACGTATGCCGATCCCCACCCATTTTTTGGCCAAATACCTGCAGAGGACATATCCACCCTACATCTACCTACCACACCTGATCCAGCTGATCAAGGTGCTAAGAGGAGGAGTGTTAATAGTCAGATCAGGTGTGTTACGTGTGGGTTGTAAGTAAATCCTGCACCTAATGGGGCAGAAGTGAACTGTGCACGTCTACTAGAGCTGGAGAACTCAGTGCCACAGCACTGTGCAGAGACAGGATCAAGTGATCTGAATTCTGAATGTTAGAAAGCATTTTAATGCTCCTTACATGAGCCCTGTGCATTAGGAAAAAGTATTTTCCAGCTCATCCTAGTACCTTCATGAACGTCTTAGCATTAAGAAGATCTTGAACAATTCACCTGCAGGAACTGCATATTAGAAAGACGTACAGACACACCTTATTGACGATGAACAGTCAGGTTTGGCTATTTTTAGAATCGGGTAATGCCAGAGCTTTAAAATAACTTTCGTAAAATAAAGACAAAGAAAACTGGACAAGTGACATCACAGTGCCTGTTAAGAGCAAAAACTCTATATATTTCTTAGACTTTCTTCTCATTGATTAATTCCTTTTACTAGTTACAGAACCAGTAATGTAAATGTGATAGGTCCAGTTTTTTTCACAAATACTTTGAGGACTAAGGGTACTTTTAATTAGGGAGTAGTGTGGTTCTTTGCTTTGGGGAGAGACTAAGGGTACTTTTAATTAGGGAGTAGTGAGGTTCTTTGATTTGGGGAGAGACTAGGGGTACTTTTAATTAGGGAGTAGTGTGGTTCTTTGCTTTGGGGAGAGACTAAGGTACTCGGGTGCTGTTATTTAGGGAGTAATGGAGTGTTTTCCTTTGAGGAACCTACATAAGACTGATCATTTCAGGCACTTTTCTTAGGGACCCTACTGCTATTCCATATTACTACAGTAAAAGACTTGTCTTTAGGGTGGTGCACTCTACATTTTGAATACCTGTGAATGAGATGGCTCAGTAGCTCTTTTTTCAGTGAAGCTACAGGCACCTTAGAAAGAAGACCATAGAGTTCGAATTAGGAGTCTATATTCGCTGAAGATCAGGATGCCTACAAACATTTCACTTAATCAGAGAGGCAGGTACTCGTCTTTAGGAACCATACAGGCTCTCCACGTTACGAGAGTACATGCGATTGTCATTAGGAAGCCACCAAACATCCTACAGTCAGGCACCCCTTGTTAGTACCTTTACAGCACTCCACATTATTGAGTCTACAGTCAGACACACCTTTTTGGAGAACCTACAAACATGTCACTTTAGAGGACCTACATCTTAGGAAGCCTTTGGATGCTCCTTTTTAGGTTTTCAGTTCTACACATAAGTTTCAGTGGCTTTGACTTATCAGTGTTCCTAGTCAGGAACTAATGATGTTGGACCCTACAAAATCTTCACACTGGGAACCTTCAGGTGTTCCACATAAAGGGGCCTGTTTGGTTTCCTCATAAGAGTCCCTAAACACATTAGGAACCCTACAGGCACCTCAGATTGGTGAGCATGTAAATTGTTTTTATGATGGTAACATTCACATATGGCCATAAGTATGTGGACACCCCTCCTAATTATTCAGTTTAGATGTTTCAGCCCCAAGGCTTTTGTAGCCTCAAGATTTTACAGGCCCTCCTGCCTTATAGCTCAGCAGTAAGGAATAGATTACAAATTAGTTTGTCCACCGCTTGCTTTCATCATTTCTCTTATTAATCACTGGTATTCTTACTTGGTTAAGCATCCTGCATGTTGGGCTCATCTTTAGTTCTCGCAGCTATGGGGTTCCTCCAAGGTGAGGTGAGACCAAGGTCGTAATCACGTCCCCCCAATATTCAGATATGCTGAGATTGCAAAAAATAAGAGCATAGATTTACCTGTTATAAGTATATACACACCAATACTAAGCAAGTCTATATTTTTTATATGATTTGTATGAAAAATGTATCAAATCAAGTAAAATGCAGAACTGAAGCCTGTCTACCAGTGACTTCTGGCCTCCATTGTAGGTTTGTGAATTGTCATTGCGTCCATAAAGCAGGACCAAGTCTGTCACGTTCTTCGTCTATCTCAGTTTGTTCATTGCTTGTGCTGAAGAAATGCTGACCTTGTTTCGCACTCGCCCATACAATCTGCTCTTGTGGACCTTATAACCTTTCGACACAAAGCTCTGTGTATATGTGCATGAATCGAAGGCGTGGATTGACCAAATGGATTATTCTTGTCATGCCACTCGTACAGTTTTCTGTAAGTTCCTATAGGCTGAACTATAGGAGGATGCAGCAAAGTAGGACTAAAACACTGATTTAGGCTCAGTGAATTGTTGATTATTTATTTAATTTATTGTTTAATTTAATTAAATGAATGAATTTCCAGAATTCCAACATTAAATATAATAAGCAATGTTATCTTTGAAACCAAACATTCATTCATTCATTGTCTGTTTTAACATCGCTTTATCCTGGAAACACCCCTGACATGTCACCAGTCAATAACAGGGCAAACACACACACACACTTGGGTTAATTTTTAGTAGCTCTGGTTAACCCAACTGCATGTCTTGGACTGTGGGAGGAAACCGGAGCTCCTGAAGGAAACCCATGCCGACACAGGGAGAACACGGAGACAGTGGTAGCCTAGTGGGTAGGGCTTTGGGCTATCAACTGAAAAGTTGAGAGTTCGAATCCAAGCTCTGCTATGCAGCCACTGTTGGGCCCTTGAGCAAGGCCCTTAACCCTCTCTGCTTCAGGGGCGGCGTACAATGGCTGACCCTGCACTCTGACCCCAACTTTCAAAAACAATAAAGAATGTTGTTGTACTGTACACCTGTATATTTATAAATGACAAATAAAGGCATTCTTCAAAATAGAAGGTACTCTGGCCTTGTCTGTATTTAGACGCTTGACAGTCTAGTATATTTTTATTATTAAAAAGTATATGGTATAATAAGTCGGATGAGAGAGGTACAGTCTAAGTGTCTGAAAGCTGAGCTCAGGACTTACCCATTTTATCAGTAGTCCAGTATCCTCAACCTTAAGCACCAAACCACCACCTATCATTGTCTTTTGCTGATCATGGCTGTAATTCTACCTTTGCCCTCTTTCACTCTTGTAAGGCTTTATCTTTTTAAACAGGAAGAAGATAAATGGAGAAAATAGGCTCATCCTTATCTGATTATCTTCACCATCTCAAATAACTGTGTTAAAGTTTGTGTAATAGATAATTCTCTGAAATTATGTAAGGTAGGGTGACAAAAGGACCTGTGCCATGTTTATGTGTTTATACTGTGTTAACGTAATAATAGTTGAGGTGCTTCATACCACAATAAATCTGTTCACTTACCCAGATTTTATTTCAAGGTTGAATATGCAAAGAAAAGTCACGAGAGTATGTATGTATGATAAACTTAACAAGTCATTTATAGTTTTACTGTGATTGTAATAGGCAGCATGATGGCGTTAGCAGGTTGTATTGGTGCCTCTGAGTAAAGTTTTATGAAAGCATAAATAACAAAATGACAATCTAGCAACATTAGAGATGCACCGAGGCTCAGCTTCACACAGTTGAAGATCTTCACACCTTTTGAAGAGTGTGTGTCTGGCAGTAGCACCACGTTGCATTTCACAGATTTTATTAACTCACTGACCTTGCTTAGATGTCAGTATGAGTTACCGTTTAACCACAACCAGCATGGAATCATCGTCATTAGCTTCACGCATCTCAAGGTGTGTACAGGTCAATAGTCAGACACTTGGTTTGTGCGCAACACATTTTTAGTCACACCTCTGTCTTAACGAAATGCCTGCTTACCCAAACACAAATACGACTACTGCACAAACCTCTAAAGCTGGACAGCACTGAGTGGTTTGATTTACAGAGGTGTTGGTGTCCCAGCGGCCATTGAACCTGCCTGGGAATTATAGGTTCATGGTTTGGAATGATGTGACCGTGCTCTATCACTAGTGCCACTGTAAACAGTAACGACTGTGGGTGAGTGATGTTATCTGCTTTGGTCAAAGCAAAAGCTACACATGCATGAAAACGCTGTATGACCAAAATGTTGTGGGCACCTGACCATCACGTCTAAGTGAGGACATTTAATTCCAAAACCATGAGCATTAACATAAAAGTACTATAAATGAGCATTTTTGAGGTAGGGCACTGATTTTAGACAACAAACTCATCAAACCACGCCTTTACGGAGTCTGATTTGTGGATGGGGGGCACCGCCATCCTGCAATAGGAAAGGACCTTCCTTAAGCTAATGGCAGAAGCAAATAATTGACTGATGGATTTTTATGCTGTGACAATGTACCAATCACAGGAACTAACAAGCCTGGCTCAAACGTTGGAGAAACATTATCTAGACCATTATCTCTCCTCTACCAAACCAAACAGTTGACATGATTCATTCCAGCAGGTTGAGTTTTCTTGGCTTCTGCCAAACTCAGATTCCACCATCAGACTGACAGCGAAGTGCAGAATGCTTTACACCATGCAAATTTACACTTTGCTTTGTGCATAGTAATTTTTGGCTTGTGTGTATCTGTTTGGGCATAAAAACTCAAGTCTTGAAACTCCTGATGTTTAGTGCTGATGTTGCTTCCAGAGGCAGTATGGAACCCTGTGGGTAGCACTGTCACCTCACAGCAAGAAGGTCCTGGGTTCGATCCCCAGGCAGGGCGGTCTGGGTCCTTTCTGTGCGGATTTTGCATGTTCTCCCCGTGTCTGCATGGGTTTCCTCCGGGAGCTCTGGTTTCCTCCCGGAGCTCTGGTTTCCTCCCACAGTCTAAAAACATGCAGTCAGGTTAATTGGAGACACTGAATTGCCCTGTAGGTGAATGGGTGTGTGTATGTGTGTGATTAAATGTGTCCGCCCTGCGATGGACTGGCACCCTGTCCAGGGTGTTACTGTGTGCCTTGCACCCATTGAAAAGCTGGGATAGGCTCCAGCAACCCCCCACGGCCCTAATTGGATAAGCGGTTAAGACAGTGAGTGAGTGAGTGTCGCTTTGTGGCTGAGCTGTTGTTGCTCCTACATGCATGTATAGTTAATCATAGTAAAATATGGCTCTTGTGGCAAAAGGGGCATTCTATAGCAGTGCCATGTTTACCATCCCTGAGCATTATCTATTATAATGCCAGTGTTTGTCTAAGAAGATTGTAAAGCTGTTTGCTTAATTTTTAAACACTCGTTTAAAAAGGTGTGACCGTAACACCCAAACTTAAGTGATAATGAATGTCCATACTTTCGGCCATATAGTGTATGAGCTATAGCTCTAAAATTATAAAGAAAAAACAAATATATGATTTTATCCAAAGAGACGAATGTCACTGAATACAATCCGATCTATTATAAACTAAGGGTCTTGTGGAACCTACTAATCACCAGTCCCGTACCGTAACCACTAGGCTGTCAGTGCCCATGATTGTGAAAATTATTTTTAAAATAATAATCTATGTACCCTGGTACCCTGTAAATGAGGACGTTGTGACCCTGGAAAAGACCACTCCTGTCAGGATATTTGTTCATTGACTCCTGGTCGTAGTGGGTGCACTGTCATTCAGAAACAGAAATACACCTTCAACATTCACTCATTTACTGACCTAGGTGCAATTTAAAGCAACCAATCCACCTTTTGCATGTGTTTGTAAGTTGTGAGGTAGCCAGAAAACCTGGAAGACAGGAAGAACATGCTTGTTAAAATAATTTGATCTAACTCCTCTCAGTCCTCGACCAGACGTGAGGATCTAACACGGGGCCTTGTTCAAGTGATCAGTCAGAATTACTTTTTTAGATTTACTGATTTGCAGGAACAACGGCCTCTTCCCCCCCCCTCCACACACACACACACACACACACACACACACACACACACACACACACACACACACACACACACACACACACACACACACACAAATAAACACTGCAGAGCCAACCAACTCTTCTAATTGCAGGGGTCTAGCATACAGTCCTGTATCTGGACATGCTAAACGTTTTTATATGTTCCACAGTCATTCTAAGGTCCCGAGTTCAAACTTGTGTCAGTGAACCAGTGGAATGTTTAACCTGCCTCGGAAACACGGGTTCATGCCTTTGAGGGCTTGAAGAAGCTGTGTACTGTCAACAGTGCCAGTGTAAACAGGTGGATAGTGTAAGCTGCTTTGAGTAAAAGCATTAGCTTCTGTGGGTAAACGTCAGCGTGATGTGCGGTGTGTTGTACACATTTGGTATGATATGTGATTTCAGTCGCCCTGTTCCTTTTTAGTTTTATAGATTAAAAGCTTCATTGTTATTATTGTGAGGCGTACTGTTGGTGCCTTACAACTGTGATCTTTACTTATTATACGCATTATAATGGATTAGCTGCTTGCCTACCAAAATATTAAAAACTTGCATGTTTAGTGCAGACATAAAATCACCCAGCCTTAAATTTCTAACCTCCAAATGATAGGACAAATAGATCTTGTTTAGGACAACTACATTTTAATTTAAAAAAGCATTAATAAGACCTCGACAGGACTGTAACTTTTACATATATTAATACCCGGCCTTCTGGTTACCCCATGTTCTGTAAACAGAGAAATAAATTCAAACAAGAGGCAGACAATATTTAACCAGTCAGCACAATGATTAATTCCACTCACCTTTTAGTCACATTTAAATGGATGAGAACACTACAGGGTGGGGCTTAAAATGTTTGGGTAAGGGTTTTCAGAGACTCCTGGGGCCAGACCTGATCTGTAATTAGATTTGATGTCTGGGGAAAGTCTTTGCAAATGCTGGCTATGAACAGCATGGAAAATGAGCATGACTAGATCCACCCCTGTTTAACAGAGCCACAAATTATGCAAAGTAACTTCAAAATAAATGTTTTAAACATAGACACACTGTGGCATCACCGAGTTTCGAACCGAGGAGTTCAGAAACTCGGTGCTGGTGAGCTGTGCCACCTGGGCGCCCCCTTAAATCCTGTTTAATCTAACTGGCCCCTTTATTATGAACACATACACTGTTAGCTCTGGTCTGGTTGTTGGTGGACAGTTTGAGACTAGAGTTGTTTTTTCATGTACGGTGTTGTGTTCATCTTCCTCTAGTCTTTTATCAGTGGACACCTTCTGATTGATATTTTTGGTTGGACCACTATTCTTCTCCCAACTTTGATACTGAGGTGTTAAAAATCCCCAGCAACACTGCTGTACCTAATACACTCATAGTGGTCAGCACATGTCATCAATGTCAATGTCAATGTCAGTGGGGGTCCTTTAGTGTACAGAGCAACAGACTTGGCTACACCTAGTAATTGTAAAACCCGTATAATTCATGTCTGGTAGGTGTAGCTTTTAAATAATCAGTGAATTTGGAATGAACTGGAATTGTAATCAACTGAGCTTTCTTGACCAACATCAGTGCCCAGCCATACAAATGCTCTTGGCTGAATTGGAACAAATTCTCACAGACGTACTTGGAAGGAATGGCTGCTGTTATAGCTGAAAAGACCACATAGGGGTCACTCTATTTTAATACCAGTTGTTTTTTAAATGGGACGTCCAACAAGCTCCTGGTCAGGTGTCCAAATACCTGTGACCTGTAATGTATTACTGTTCAGGTATAAAAAGAACTTCTTAAAAAGGAGAAAAAATAATAAATTATAATCTGTTAGCAAATAGTCTAACAGTTTAAAAACAACATTCCTAAACAACTAATTCCTAATTCCTTGCCCTCTACTATGCCTAACATCATTAAAAATGAGGAAACGCTGTATGTAGAAATGTTTGTGAGGACTATTGATCTGTCCCACAGCGCTGTGGTGATAACCCCTTACTGAGGAATGTACGAGGGCAGGGACTGGCACGCCAATGCTCTTTCTGGAATGCTTCTCCTGCATGAATATGAATCTCATCTCTTCATCAATAGTCTTTTTGTTTATCCAGCCTCGCGTCCGCTGGAGGAACACGACAATCTTCTCCAGGAAAAATCTGCTGGTTTTAATGTAGACGGTGCAGCACAGTCGTGCAGCCAGAACTGTGGGTTCTGCACACTAAGGGATCATAGGGACCTGGGTACGATCATCACCTCCGGTTACTGTCTGTGAAAAATTTGGCATGTTCTCCTCAGGGTGTTGAAGTTTATGTCCGCTCCCACCACTACTCCAGGAGGAGTGACTGTCCTGTTTGTGTTTTATTAACTGGTTTAGCACTGTCCAAGAATGCATTTGAAAGAACAAAACATACTAAACTATTTTATAACGTTCATACATTTTTCATACAGTCTTAAGTAACCATTTAATCTTGATAAGGGTCACAAAGTTTACACATAAACAGCGGGCACAAAGTAGGGACACGCCTTAAGCAGTCTATCGCAGGGCATCACATCCTATCTCACAAAGTAGACAGTTCAGATAAACCAGCCCAGCACATGGAAAAGTTAAACGTCTAAAGTCACAGGCACAGCTCCTCACAGACAGTAACTAAAAGCAGGGTTCCAACAGGTGCTAATATTTAAAAGCAATTCCTTAATTCATTTTATTTACAAAAAATAAAAAAAGCTTCTAATGTCACCTTGGTGGCTGCACAGCATCATGGGTACTGAGGACATGCATTTAATCCTGGCCTCTAGTCACTGTGTAAGTTCCAGAGGTTCTCCTGGGTGTGTTTTGGTCTCTTTTGGGAAGTGCAAAAGAGACCAAGAGGAGTGGGTTCTGCACACCAAGGGATCATAGGGCCCCGGGTTTGATCGTCAACTGTGGTTACTGTCTGTGAGCATCTGCATCTCGTCCCTGCGGACCTCATCTAATGCTGTCAGACACATCAGACTTGATTACACAGAGAATAAAAGTCAAGTTATTCTTTTTTATTCTGGTTTATGTTGACAGTGGGCAGAAGCGGCTACTATTTTTAAGTCTACTAGTTTTCCGTATTCTTTTCAAAATGCCCACACTGATGAAATCTAGAACGTCCTACCTCACTTGCATGTTACCAAGCTCCTGTAATCCCAGTCCACACAGCTCTTGTTATATTCTTAGTGCCCTATTTTGTTATATAAAGCAGAGTCGAAAATCACCAGGACTTGCAATTCCCGACTTTGTCCCTGTTTATCGTTAAATTAGCATGAAATTGCGAAGGGATTTTTCTATCCCTCGAGTCGTCAGAGTGATGGAAACTCTGTGCTATACTTTTGTTACTCTTGAGCATCTGCATCTTGTCCCTGCGGACCTCCTCTAGTATCACTACAGATGAAGAGAGAGAGAAATCGGTTAGAGAAGTAGAGGTCAATTCGGAATGACGGTAAGGGATGCTGATCAGTGGAGACTAGGATCGCGTGGCTCAAGCCCTGATTAATTACCACGCACCACCAACACAGCTGGTGTGCTCATGATTGCTCTCTAGGGTCTTCGAGCATCACTGGCTTGCTAATTGCATCATGCAAGGCATGCTGGGGGAGAGCATTGGGCAACAGTCCCGGTAGAGATGTTCAGGGATAGGCCGTGACTGTATCAGTGCTGATGGTGGAGTTTTACCTCCTACTGAGTCATTCCAGCTCTAAACCTGCTAATGCTGTCAGACACATCAGACTTAATTACACAGAGAACAAAAGTCAAGTTAGTTTTTTTATTCTGGTTTATGTTGACAGTGGGCAGAAGCAGCTACTATTTTTAAGTTCACTTTTCAAAATGCCCACACTGATGACATCTAGAACGTCATCATGTTCCCAGTGTCTGATGTTCCCAGAGTTAAATATTACCAGCGTGCTTTGTTGTCAAGGTCTAAAGTTCCTAACGTGTTAAGGGTCCTATGTTTCAGGGCCATAAATTCTGGTGCCTTATCTTTCTAGGGTCATATGTTAGAACCTCATATATCCTTTTATTATCAAACCTAGCAAGTCAGAGTTTTATGAGTTGGTGTGGCCTGCACAGAACCCGAACCTTAGCCTCATTAAATACATTATGAATTAATTGGAACATAGATAATGAGCCAGGGACTTACCTCCAACATCAGTTTGCTCAAATACCCACATGCGCACTCCGAAATCTTAGAAGAGTGAAACCTGTATCAAAGGAGGGAATGGCCACAACCACAGATCAATGGCCATGGTATTAAAATAGATTGTCTGATACGCTCATGGCTCAGTGTCCACATATCTTTGGGCCTCGGTGTACCAGGGTACTATGTTCTTGTGCCCAATCTTTTCAGTGCACAACATTTTCATAACCACATTTTACCAGGTTCTGTACTATGATTACAGTTACAGAGCGTTTTATTAGGAACATCTGTACATATTTTCTGTACATCCATTGATTATTCTATAAGCTACCATACAGGTGAACTCTTACCGACTATAACACATCTGTTGTTCTGTATAGGTAAGTTTTGTAAGTAAGAATATGTTCACTCATCTTTAAACATTTATAAAAAAATTTAAAAGTTTGCAGGTAATCATGCTTTAGGTGAAATTACCCCCATCCTTCCCAAAGCTTTTGTTAAAGGAAAATAAGCTTGCTAAAAGAAAACAGGACTCGGCTTTGTGGTATATGGTGTTTTTTTCACCTTTGTATTTTTTTTTTTATTTCCTTATAACTTTGTTGGGTGGTATCTTTTACCTGAAACCTGTATGCTATTTGCATTGTTATGTATTACTGAGTAACAGCAAGGCGTTTTGATTCATGAGCTCAGGAGACACAATAAGCACCACATTAAAATACATTAATCCAGTGTTATATATTAAGGGTATTGAGATTAACTCTTAAATAAACTTAGTGATGACTCTTTTTTGTGTTTATTTAGCATGAATCAGCTCAGTATTAAGAGAGTTGTGTGCCTGTGCTTTGGTTTTACCTTCTGGTTTAATCGAACCACTTTAGTTGCCTCAAATCTCCACACGTCTCAGTGCTAGATGTCTTTTCTCACTTTGACTTTAATGAGGAAGTAAAAAAATGTCATTCTGTGAAAGTCTTTTAACGTGCAGTGTTGCCGGAACAGTTGGCTGCTTGATAATGAAGCAAGAATCTTAATGATTGTAGTTTCTGCAAAAACTGAGATTGTGTATGAGCGTATTATGGTAGTGAGTGTGTGTGTGTGTTGGTGGTATGAATGAATCATGGTAGTGTGTGTGTGTGGTGCTGGTATGAGTGTATCATGGTAGTGTGTGTGTGTGTGTGTGTGTGTGGTGCTGGTATGAGTGTATCATGGTAGTGTGTGTGTGTGTGTGTGTGTGGTGCTGGTCTGAATGAATCGTGGTTGTGTGTTGGTGGTATGAATGAATCATGGTAGTGTGTGTGTGTGTGAGTGTGGTGCTAAAATAAGTGTATCATGGTTGTGTATCTGTTGCTGGTATGAGTGTATTATGGTAGTGTGTGTGTGTGTGTGTTGCTGGTATGAATGTGTCATGTTAGTGTATGTGTGGTGCTAGTATAAGTGTGTGTGTGTGTGTGTGTTGCTGGTATGAGTGTGTCATGTTAGTGTATGTGTGGTGCTGGTATAAGTGTGTGTGTGTGTGTGGTGCTGGTATGAGTGTATTGTGTGTATGTTGCTGGTATGAGTGTGTCATGATAGTGTGTGTGTGTGTGTGTTGCTGGTATGAGTGCGTCATGATAGTGTGTGTGTGTGGTGCTGGTATGAATGAATCATTGAAGTGTGTGTGTTGCTGGTATGAGTGTACCGTGGGTGTATGTGCGTGTTACTGGTATGAGTGTAATGTGTGTGGTGCTGGTATGAGTGTATCATGGTTGTGTGTGTGTGGTGCTGGTATGAGTGTAATGTGTGTGGTGCTGTTATGAGTGTATCATGGTTGTGTGCGTGTGGCTGGTATAAGTGTGATGTGTGTGTGTGTGTAGTGCTGGTATGAGTGTATCATGGTTGTGTGTGTGTGGTGCTGGTATGAGTGTAATGTGTGTGTGTGTGGTGCTGGTATGAGTGTATCATGGTTGTGTGCGTGTGGCTGGTATAAGTGTAGTGTGTGTGTGTGTGTGGTGCTGGTATGAGTATATCATGGTTGTGTGCGTGTGGCTGGTATAAGTGTAATGTGTGTGTGTGTGTGTGTGTGGTGCTGGTATGAGTGAATCATGGTTGTGTGCGTCTGGCTGGTATAAGTGTAGTGTGTGTGTGTGTGTGTGTGTGTGTGTGTGTGTGGTGCTGGTATGAGTGAATCATGGTAGTGTGTGTGTGTGTGTGGTGCTGGTATGAGTGTATCATGGTTGTGTGCGTGTGGCTGGTATAAGTGTAGTGTGTGGTGTGTGTGTGTGTGTGTGGTGCTAGTATGAGTGTATCATGGTTGTGTGTGTGGCTGGTATAAGTGTAGTGTGGGTGTGTGGGTGTGTGGTGCTGGTATGAGTGTATCATGGTTGTGTGTGTGTGTGTGTGTGTGTGTGTGTGTGTGTGTGTGTGTGTGTGTGTGGTGCTGGTATGAGTGTATCATGGTTGTGTGCGTGTGGCTGGTATAAGTGTAGTGTGTGTGTGTGGGTGTGTGGTGCTGGTATGAGTGTATCATGGTTGTGTGTGTGGCTGGTATAAGTGTAGTGTGTGTGTGTGTGTGTGTGGTGCTGGTATGAGTGTATCATGGTAGTGTGTGTGTGTGTGTGTGGTGCTGGTATGAGTGTATCATGGTTGTGTGTGTGTGGCTGGTATAAGTGTAGTGTGTGGGTGTGGGTGTGTGGTGCTGGTATGAGTGTATCATGGTTGTGTGTGTGGCTGGTATAAGTGTAGTGTGTGTGTGGGTGTGTGGGTGTGTGGGTGTGTGGTGCTGGTATGAGTGTATCATGGTTGTGTGTGTGGCTCGTATAAGTGTAGTGTGTGTGGGTGTGTGGTGCTGGTATGAGTGAATCATGGTTGTGTGTGTGGCTGGTATAAGTGTGATGTGTGTGTGTGTGTAGTGCTGGTATGAGTGTATCATGGTTGTGTGTGTGTGGTGCTGGTATGAGTGTAATGTGTGTGTGTGTGGTGCTGGTATGAGTGTATCATGGTTGTGTGCGTGTGGCTGGTATAAGTGTAGTGTGTGTGTGTGTGTGGTGCTGGTATGAGTATATCATGGTTGTGTGCGTGTGGCTGGTATAAGTGTAATGTGTGTGTGTGTGTGTGTGTGTGGTGCTGGTATGAGTGAATCATGGTTGTGTGCGTCTGGCTGGTATAAGTGTAGTGTGTGTGTGTGTGTGTGTGTGTGTGTGTGTGTGTGTGGTGCTGGTATGAGTGAATCATGGTAGTGTGTGTGTGTGTGTGGTGCTGGTATGAGTGTATCATGGTTGTGTGCGTGTGGCTGGTATAAGTGTAGTGTGTGGTGTGTGTGTGTGTGTGTGTGTGTGGTGCTAGTATGAGTGTATCATGGTTGTGTGTGTGGCTGGTATAAGTGTAGTGTGGGTGTGTGGGTGTGTG